>NC_053167.1:106860393-106875393 GCF_016835505.1 Polypterus senegalus | reverse complement strand
AGTGCACTGACTCTTTCTCTTGCTTTTCTAAAGACCATTCATGGGAAATTCCACCAGACCCTGATGATGTCATTCCTGGTTCCTGCCATTTTGATGTCACTTCCGGGTGTGAGGCTATGGATGAAGACCCTTCTGTTTCCTGCCCCTTTGTAGTCAGTTACTATACTGGCCTTTAAAGTTGCCACCTTTCCTCCGTCCCCTCAGTTCTGTTCTGGACTCCAATCTGTACATATCAGTATAAACTTTTAAAGCATTTTGCAGCCAGGGAATAATATGTGGGTGGCTGCCTCAAACCTTTCTGTGGCTTCTTTGATTTTGTGACTGTATATTTATATATATATGCACACACATTTGGTTATAATTAATCAGTGGCATCTGTTTCTATTGTTTATGCAGCTTTCATTTTTGTCGACTTGGTAGAAGGCTGGATCTACCGTAATGTGCCTCTGACCTTGAACCTGTATTATAATAATCTTGTTGTTAGAGGTACATGTTGTATCCTCCTTTACTTACTTACTTTGTTTTATAATTCTTTTTAAGTTCAGTATTGGTATGCTGCCCTGATGAAGAGGTTTTTCCTCGAAACATGCCGGCCAGGCCAACATATTGCATCATTTTAAAGGGTCAAGAATCCAGTGAAACTTCTGCCAGTATTGCTTAATGCTACATGCTTGTCTAGGCCTTCATGATATTTTTTGTATAAAACGTTTGAAGGTAATTATTCTGTATGTTTTATAAGCATGTAATCCTTCAATTCTTTCTCTTGTTTTGCATTGTTTGTAATTTTGTTTTTGTTGTAAAGTGGACGTGGAACAATTAAAAGTAGGTATCATTGAATCAGTTTACTGGAACCTTATATAAATATAATTTGATTGTGGATTGATTTCACTATTAGATGTTTTTATTGTAATTTAATTTGAGTTGTTAATCTGGTTGTGGCTTTATAATAAAAATATGCATAAAGTGGAATTATATTTTTTGTTGATAGATGGTTCTTCTGTACTCAATTATTGACTGATGCTTTCTAGTTTTTAATTATTCAATATACATAATTGTGTTATTTTTTCTGCTTACTCTCTATTGTGGAATTGCTTTCAGTAAGCAGGCTAATTTGTATTCTTTGCGATTTTCACAGTAGTTTTGTCCTATAGATAAGCAGGTAATTGACAAAAAAGGCATATATTCTGTAGGTGCCGGGAGCTGTACTGAAAAGATACGATACCTTTCTTCCAGAAGAAATACAATAATTAAATGTTGTGACAATGGTCATGGAAAATACTGCCTCAGGCACCACTAGAGAATCCCCATAAGTGCTCAATTATGTTGAATTGTGGTGATTGTGACAGCAATGACATATGTTCTACATTATTGTCACGTTCTTCAAACCATTCATTGACCTCTGGTGCCCTGTTAATAGAGCCGTTTTTGGACAGCAATGATTTACCACAGGATGAACATGATCACTCAGAACCTCTTTGTATTTATGTTCATGTGCCATGCCATCTGAGATACAGTCAACCAAAACCATGCCAGGAAAGAGCATTTATCACCAGAGACATCCTTGTGTTGAGAAAAATATTACAATGTTATGACTGTTAAAATGTTGTGACTGTTTTTCCAATGCTACATAATCCACAGCCTGTGCTCTTTGTACTGAATGTATCCACACAAGTGTATTGTTTCTGTCTCTCTCTCTATACGTCAACAGCATTGTATGTTTTTTCTTGCATATCAAATCATTACATAGAGATTGCAATCAATGAGTATACAGTTTTGTCCTCAGTGGTTGTCTCTAGCTGATTGTATCTTTCCGTCTGATCATCACGACACTTTAAACCCCATAACTCATGAATCACCAACAAGCTGAGTAGTCTTTCTTGCTGAAACAATTGTCAAACATACCACAGAAAACAATCACAAAATCATTGAGATCTCTGCTTCAAGCCATGAGCATCTTAATCTTTCAAGCATTGTTGCAAATGACTTTTTCAAAAATGGGATGTTAATTTTTTTAATAATATCAATGTCCATACATGTTGTATTTTCTTTTACTTACTTACTTTGTTTTATAATTCTTTTTAAGTTCAGTATTGGTATGCTGTGTCCTGATGAAGAGGTCTTTCCTTGAAACATGCCAGCCAGGCCAACATATTGCACCATATTAAAGGGTCAGGAATTCAGTGAAACTTCTGCCGGTATTGCTTAATGCTACCTGCTTGTCTAGGCCTTCATGGTATTTTTTTATATAACATTTGAAGGTAATTATTCTGTATGTTTTATAAGCAAGTAATCCTTCAATTCTTTCTCTTTTTTTGCAGTGCAGTAATCCCTCCTCGATCGCGGGGGTTGCGTTCCAGAACCCCCCGCGATAGGTGAAAATCCACAAAGAAGAAACCATATGTTTGTATGGTTATTTTTATATATTTTAAGCACTTATAAACTCTCCCACACTGTTAACATTATTAGAGACCTCTAGACATGAAATAACACCCTTTAGTCAAAAGTTTAAACTGTGCTCCATGACAAGACAGAGATGACAGCTCTTTCTCACAATTAAAAGAATGTAAACATATCTTCCTCTTCAAAGAATGAGTGTCAGGAGAAGAGAATGTCAGAGAGAGAGAGCAGCATGAGTGAAAAGCAAACAATCATAAAATGAATACGTGCTTTTGAGCTTTTAGGTATGCCGAAGCACCGCGATAAAGCGGCATTTTTTAGAGGAGCATCCGTATCCTCTAGGCAAACAGCCTCTGTGCAAAAAGCCCCTCTGCTCACACCCCCTCCGTCAGGCTCAGAGAGAGAGAGAAAGAGAGAAAAGCATACAATCATGCACCGCGCGGGAAGCATATCGTATATCATTGAGGAGTTTTAGTTAATACATAATACATGCTCTGATTGGGTAGCTTCTAAGCCATCCGCCAATAATGTCCCTTGTATAAAATCAACTGGGTAAACAAACTGAGGAAGCATGTACCATGAATTAAAAGACCCATTGTCCGCAGAAATCCACGAACCAGTGAAATATCCGTGATATATATTTAGATATGCTTACATTTTAAAATCCGCGATGGAGTGAAGCCGCGAAAGTTGAAGCATGATATAGCGAGGGATCACTGTATTTCTAATTTTTTTCTTTTGTTGTAAAGAGGTGGGAAAATTAAAAGTGGGTATCATTGAATCAGTTTACTGGAACCTTATGTACATTGTCACGAACGCGCACCTGGGAGGCAGCTAAAGGAATCGAGTGAAGGCAATTCTGAGGCATGCCGGGATGTGGCAGAGTGCACTAACTCTTTTTCTCACTTCCCTGTAGACAAAACCCGGGAGGCTCCACCTGGCTCTCTTGACATCACTTCTGGGACCGAACCAATGGAAACAGACCTTACCAGCCTGATCCAATGAATAATGAACACGTGACCAATCCTTATTACCTCACTTCCTGTCTTCCCCTTTAAAAGCCTACCCTTTTCCCGCAGTCTGGTTTTAGACTCTGTTGTATGCACTTCAGTGCCAGTGCTTTGAAAACGACTTTTTCAGCCAGGATACCAAATTATATGGGTGGCTGCTCCAAACCTTTATCTGTCTTTGTCTCGTTTTATTACAACAGTAAATATAATTTGATTGTGGATTGATTTGACTATAACATTTTTTATTGTAATTCAGTTTGAGTTGTTAATCTGGTTTTGGTTTTACAATAAAAAATGTTTTGCTGAAACAATTATCAAACATACCACAAAAAACAATCACAAAATCACCAAGATCTCTGCCTCTGCTTCAAGCTGTGAGCATCTTAGTCTTTCAAGCATTGTTGCCCATGATTTTTACAAAAATGGGATGTTCATTTATTAATAATATCAAATTCCATACAAGTGTAGGTGCACAGGTTCTCCAATTATATATAGCCCTCATTTACTCAAATATTTAATTTTTTAAGTTACCTGTGTATGTGTTGATATTAGTATGCATGTGGAATTCATGCATTATACCAAAAAGTCATACTGTAATAATGAGTCTTTGTTAAATGCTAAATGGCATCCTATTTGTTTTGTCTTGGTAGAGTAATATATATTGCTCTACTTTCCCCTATTGTATTATTAATATGTAGCCTTTGTCAGAATGCCTCAGATCTCACAAACTTACCACTGTTTATAAGATATTATAGTATATAACTTCTCCCCACCTTCCCTTTATTACCTGCACCAACCCAAAGTCCATAAAACCTCACAATAGAATTAGCACTATCACAAAAGGCCAGAAAATTGAAACAGAAATAACTATTTTCCCTTTCCTGTCTACCTTTGCTACCCTTTTATTTTTGTTCATCGCCTGTGTCCTTTTTATTTGATGGTAACTGCTACCTGAAAGTGTGGGCTAAAACCTCTCCAAAATCCAAGTGCCAGATCCAGCATCTCTCCTAAAACTGACCTTTGTTCTTTACTCAAGACCTGCTCACTTTTCTCCATTTTATTGCAGAGAGGTTCATTGGCTGTCTTTTGAAACAACTGGTCAGTCAGGTTTTGAATTACTGGACCTAAGTGTGTGTGCTTTTTAAGTACAGCCCTGCCGACCTGTTAGGACCTTCACTCTCCTGTGCATTCCTGACTTGCTGCCTGAGTTTGTAAATCTTTCTGCTGCACCATCCCCCATCCTTTGTTCTCTGGCTGGTCCCGATCCATTCAAATCAACTCCTAAACTGGTGCATTTTCTTTCCAACTCAGTCATTCTTGCACTAGCACTTTTAGACCTTTCACACACAAGCACTTGAATTTCTTTTATTTCCACACTTTCTTGTTTTATTTCTGCACTTTGTTCACTCAGTATACTTATTCCATTATCCATGTCATACGCTCTAGTCAACAATGCCATTTACACTCACCAGCTTCTCTGCCTTCTATCTGATTTCTTTTTCCCCAAATCAAATTTCAATGCATCACTGGTTACCTTTCGAAACAGTGGTGAAATATCTATCAGTGTAGCATGTTCTTTAAATACTGGACAGACCTCAGAATTACCTGGAGATTGTGGTGCAGTGGAGAATAATGGTAGAAAACACCCTTGCTGTTTTCACTTCCTTTCATGCATCTCCTTTTTCTCACACTCACATTCCCACACTTTTTCTGAACACTCATCTGTCTCAGGTAAGTCATGTTGTAGGGTTAAATGTCCGATCCGGTTACTACTGCCCTAACTTTCACCATGGGCAGTTTACATTTCTTTTTTTCCACTGCTTTCCACTTTAGCAGTGGGTTTTCTACATGCTAGCACTTCACCATTATAACTGTTACATCTTTCAAAACTTTCACACAACATTCCACAACTGTCACTTTCTTCCTCATCATGATCTTCCTTATTACCAATAATACAAGATAGTAAACCTCTTATAACAGCAGCTGTCTTCTTTATACCAGATTTCTGTTTTCTTGCTTTTAATCCTTCCCACCCCCTTCCATTTTGTCGCATGCTTAGCTTAGCTTGTGCTTTCTCTACCTGAACTACAGGTTTCCATTTCCTAGCTTTAGCCTGCTTGCCCCTGCCTCTCCATTGGAAGACAGCTGACTTTAATATGAATTTAGGCATTTCTGAGTCTACAATGCTACTCTAATACAATTTGGCAAATTCATTATGGGTTGGCCTACTTTTTCCCCTGTAAGCAAACATACACATACATATACAACGATCCTAAACAAATAAGTGCCGTATGAATGACGCATGCATGTCCCACCACTCTCTAGCACTTTAACCACTAAGTGCCGTATGAATGACGCTTGCATGTTCCACCACTCCATAGCACTTTAATTAGGGTCTCACTACCACCAGCACTAACAAACATGCGGGTGTCTTCGGGACACACATGAAGCCTCTACACTTTGTTGGTTATATTCCATTCAGTAACCAAACAATGTTTTACTTCCACCACATTTGTATACTGGGTGCCCTAAGGTTCACATACAGTACATACTCACACACCTATATCAACATTATTTGCAAACAGGGTGCAAAACATGGTTACCCCAAAATCCTGCAGACTACGCCAATTGTTTTGTGTTGGTAGAGTAATAGATATTGCTCTGCTTTCCCCTATTGTATTATTAATATGTAGCTTTTGTCAGAATGCCTCAGATCTCACAGACTTACCACTGTTTATAAGGTATTATAGTATATAACTTCCCTTCTACATCTATAACCTCAAGCAATTAGGTGTAGTAAAAGACAAACAGGAGTTAAGTTACAATTTAAACAATGTATTATTGGTAATATTCATAAATAATAACAATATACAAAGTACATTTGAATATTGGCAACCATACAACCTGATCAATGGTGATGTGTAGTTCCAGGCGGCACACAGACTTGTTAGTTACTTAAAATGTCTCTAGTTAAGGCATCATTTGTGGTCAGTTTTCTTCAGAACAGGCTGCATGCCTGTCTCTATATGGCTGCCGAGCTGTGCTCTTCATTGTGTTGTCCTTTTCAGTTCATGGTGTGACATGGTCATTCATCCAGTTTGGTAAGAGAGAGAGTGAGGTTAAGCAAGCAAATTTATAGATTCTCTGTCCAACCACTAGAGCCAATAGGACATTGTGGTACTTAAAGGCTTCTGATACAAGCCAGTTACAAACAGCCATACTTCACACCAATTAGGGAATAGAACATCTTCACACCTGCCATCCCCCAAAACCATATGTTAAAGTAAAGCTTGGCAGTTAGGCAGCCTGGCTTTCATATGGGGGTTGAAAGACTTTAGCAGAGAAACACTTGCCAAACTGGTTTTAGGCACTTTCTCCGCAACCCTTTCGTAAAATTACAAAGAGACAGTTGTAAAAGGGGTGAAGGGTTTCTTAAACCATCAAACCATTGCTGTTATTATCAATAATGTAACACTAATATTACATTGCTTTGCCTAAGTTACAAATAAAGACATACAAAATATTTATCAAGTTATATGCAAAATCTCACATCACTACACTATTCATATGTTTAAGCATAGAATTCTGTGCACAGTGCCTATAAAAAGTATTCACTACCTACCTCCCTTGAAATTCTTTACACTTTTTGTTGTTATGCAACATTGAATCAAAGTTGATTTAATTTGGGGGTTTTGACACTGAAGACTGTTTTTCTGTTGATCAATGTTGAAATGAAAACAGATCTCTGCAAAGTGGTCTAAATTAATTACACATATAAAACAGAAATTGATTGATCACATAAGTATTCACCCCCTTCACATCAGTATTTAGTAGATGCACCCTTTAAGAGATGGCCAGCAGCTCAATGCGGCCCGGATGCACCTGAGATGGAAGGATGGGGGAAGGCACCTACTTGTGGACACTGCTTCCCCCAGAACACTAGATGGCAGCTTCCTTAGAGTGTAGCAGAATCCTGGGACTTGGAGTTTGGTTTCTCAGCCCTGCTAGGTACCGTGGGTGCCTCCAGGAGACACTGCAGGGGAACCTGGGGAGTCATGCTTTAGGTAAATTTTGCTCTCATCATACCACAGAACCTTCACCGTCTCCCATGTGGCTTCTTGCAAACACTAGGCAGGATGTCATGTGCATTTTTTCCCTTTGCCACTCTGCCATAAAGCTGCGAGTGGTGAAGCCTCTCCAAGCCAGTCACTCCAATCGCAGCCAGTATAGCATCTCAGAGGTCTCTAGGTAACTTCTCTCACCATTCTTTGACAGTCTGTTCCAGGCAGATTTCAAGCTGTAATATACTCTTTCCATTTTTTTAATGATTGATTGGACTTCCAGGGATATTCAGTGACTTGGATGGGTTCTTATAACCATCCTCTGGCTTTTCACTTTTTCAATGGAATTCCTTGGCGTGCTCTTTTGTGTTCATAGTATTGCTTAGGCCGCCATACTGACTCACAACAAGATGGACCTTCCACATACAGGTACATTTATACTGTGGTCAAGTGAAACCCCAGACAGGTGATCTCCATTGAACTGTGACTTCCAAAATCTAATGGGCTGCGCCAGTGCTGATTTAGATGTGCCATATTAAAGGGAGTGAATACTTATGTATCCATTTATTTTGTGTTTTATGTTTGTAATTAATTAATATCACTTTGCAAAGATCAGTTTTTACTGATTATAATAATGCATTTTATTTATATAGCACCTTTCCCATGCTTAAAGTGTCTTTTTCTATTGGCCCAAAAACACAACCTATAGCCTACATCATAAGAATGAAAGCAAAACAATACTATATTTAATCATGGCCTCAGAAACTGAGAGTTTTCAAATATGAAAAAGAGACCACTGCAGTTAGTAATGGTTTACGCTGCTTCTAAATTCAAAGCATATTAGAATGCAGGAAGAAGAAAAAAATATATCTTGCCTACTGATAATTTATGTTTGTTAAAAGGCATATCAATTACTGCTGCCATAGCTATTTCAATCTAAATTGACACCATATATTAACATTATTACACTAATAGGTATGTGAAATTGCATCAATTCTCCACAAAGCTTTAAAGGTCAGCATGGAGAAACTATTTGGAAGTTTAAACTTTCAAGGTTATGCAGTTGTCAAGACATCAGGTCCCTTTCCACTTCCTAACTGGGACTGCCTTATTAAGAATTCTGTAAAGAACACTCTTCTCCAACAATCTTAATTAGTGTGATTCTAACGACAGACAGAAGATTCTGCAAGCTGCCAGCCATCACATGGATTTCTCACTAATTAAAACACCTAGGCAGGTTATTAAAAAGTAATACCTAGCATCTTTTAGAACAATGAAGCCTAAGTGGCCCAGATTATAATGCATTAGAATTTTATTATATTAAGTGTACTTTTCAGTAAGACATGTCATTAAAAGACATACCTGCCTCACAATGAATTTTACATGGCCTTCTTTGTGAGGTCGTTTTTAGATTAGAGGCAATTTCTGTACGAAAGTAATTTTGGGTGTCACTTGCAGTGAAACTCAACACCAAGATGGTTAAAAATGCATTACTCACTTAGTAATGCTGGTGACTTTGCAATTATTATATTAGAGCCAGGGGTTATTTCTTAGCTTGTATTTATTATGTTTTCCTTTTTTAAATTGATTAATTATTTTTCATGTTTCTATGTAATTCCTCTTGTCTTTGTTTATTACATATTAATTATGTGCTGTCCCTTTAAATATTATTATTATATAATATTTGTGTGTAATAATTTTCCTGGGTGAAGCCCACAACAGGTGTGGCTAATGTGACATCATCACTGGAGGACTAACCCCAGCCTTTATCTGAGAGCAGTTCTTTCAATGGTTAATTGAAGTTCTTTTAAGTATATTTAGATTGAGTATTGAATTTTCTTGCATTGTTGTTTTTTTGATATCGGGATTTGTATATTGGGACATGTTCTGCTATGATTGCCTTTTAGGTGACTCCTTTTTTCTGTGTTTGTTCTTTTTGAAATTTCTGAATAATTATTCTTATTTGTAAAGATTTTCCTCTGGGACTGCTTTTTCTGACAAAAGCTTTTACGATACCATTTCCAAGAGGGGCATTTTTTCCTTATTTTATATTAGTAGGATGAATAATCCCCATGGAATTAGAAGGTCAGGCTGATTCTAGGCAGGTTGGGGAGGCCTGACCTGGTTTGTGGAACCTTTAGGAGGCCTCACATCTTCTTCACTATAGAAGGACACTTGAATCAAAACAACAACCAAATATTTAGTGCAAAAAATACGCTTTTGGTTGCAATTTAGTTATTGTTAGTTTCATATGAGTTTTCTTTTAATTGAATATACTTCAGTTCATACTCCATATTTATATCTAACTTCTGTAATTGACCATTCAAAAAATTATGAAGTAATTTTTATATCGTGTCTTGACCAGCATGTCGTTATGATCAGCCTTAAAAAAAAAAAAAAGCCTAGGGCCTAAAAATATCTGCAAAGCCCAAACAACAGGATAGGGGAACTGCCATAATTACAACAACAACAACAACATTTATTTATATAGCACATTTTCATACAAACAGTAGCTCAAAGTGCTTTACATATTAAAGAATAGAAAAATGAAAGACACAATTATAAAAAAAAATAAATCAACATTAATTAACATCGAATAAGAGTAAGGTTCAATGGCCAGGGGGGACAGAAAAAACAAAAAACTCCAGACGGCTGGAGAAAAAATAAATAAAATCTGTAGGGAAAAATAAAATCTGTAGGGATGTACTGGCCTAAGTAAACAAAACTGAATAAAACAGAATACCCAAACAAATCGAATGTATACAAAAGTATTCAAAAGAAAAGCAAAATATAATGGAATGAAGCAAATAAACTATCAATTTTAATATAGGCCAAAAGCAATCCAAAGAAGAGAACAAGAGCAAAATTTCAGAACTGGAAAAATTCCAAAATCAAAACAGTCAAATGGCCAACTAACTTACTAAGAGAGAATCAGAAAAGTTGCAATTAGTCTTACAGGACCAGACATACTTCATGAACAAGACACCCAGGACAACTCACTAAACTGTTTATAGTGAATGGCGACAAAATCCGCCACTGAAAAGACACAGTACAGTTTATTCACTTTAAACATTTGGGGTTGGAGTGTCCAATTTCTACATATGTATTAGACAATTATATAAATATATAAAATATATATATATATATATATATATATATATATATATATATATATATATAAATAAAATAAATATTAACCCTTGAAATCCTATTGGCCTAAAGATCTGGACAGGAATGTATAAAGGTAGTCACTTTACCCGCCCCTCTCTCTCTCTTACGCACCATGGCCAGGAAGAGAACACAATAAGGAACAGATCTCAGCAGCCATATTGAGACAGGGATGCAGCCTGTCTTGAAGAAAGCTGACTGGAAATGATAACTTGACCAGAAACATTTGAGTAACTACAAGTCTGTGTGCCACCTGAAATTACACATCTAGCATTTATCAAATTGTATGGTTGCCAATATTGAAAATGTACTTTGCCTTATTAATATTATTTTATGAATATTATCAATAAAACATTATTAAAAAATGTAACTTAACTCCTGCTTGTCATTTGACTTTATATAATTGCCTGAGGTTATACAGGTAGATGTAGAAGGGAAGGTGGAGAGAAGTGCCAAAGTACAGCACCTTATGAACACTGGTAAGTCTATGAGATTTGAGGCACTCTGATAAAGTCTACACAGTAAAGTGTACAAAAGGTGAAAGTACAGTCAAGTAGGACTCTACTAAGACAGACCAGACAGTTGAGCTCACACAGACTTTTCTTCTTGCATCTGAATCTCCACAATTAGTGTGACCACCTGCCTAAAATCAAGTAAATCATTACCTGTATACTCAACTGCATTGCATATTGAGTTTTCTTGGAGGCTGGGTTATGTAAAATTAAAGCCCATTCATTTTAATCTTTCTATGTTCTTCAACATATAAGGTGGACTTCCACTGTCAATTGTGTCAAAGTCTGTACATAAATGTAGTAAGACATAAGGCAAAGAGTAAGGTGGCATTGGAATGTCAAAGGAACTACAGACATTGGCAAAGGTTGGAGAGTTGGTTTTGATCGATCGGCTAGATAGGCTTGAAGGAATTGATTTGCGTATTTATTGACTAAGGGAAGAAGGGGAACTCTGCAGTGGATTTTAGGATCCTTAATTATTGTATTGTTGACATGATTTTAAGATGTATGATTTTATCAAACTATGTCAAAAATGGGAATCAACATATTAAAGTATCTAACTAAACATACTTGAGGTGTAGCATCCTAATGTTTGACTGTTATTTTTCTTCAGTAAGCAAACCAAAGCAAAAAATAAACATAAAGTGAAAGAATAGGCAATAATTTATGTAACTAGTAAGCAATTAAAATCTTTGATTTTTTGAACAGTAGGATATTTATTGTCTTTTTTGCAGGTTAACATCTTTTCTTAAAATAGGAAAAACAGAGTGTTGACAGAATTGTATTCTTTAGAAGATGGTGGCATTGCCTGTTATTTGGGTTTATATAAGATATAGTAAAACATGAAATGATTCAGCTTTCAGGTGAAATACTTTTTGTTTCCAGTTCTAACAGTATTTTTCTTATCTGCTTCCATACATCTTTTCCTAGTTTACTGTAAATTGCTTTTTAAAGACCTTTGGGATCATTTTCATAATAAAAGGTGCTATACAAAATGAAGATTGATTGACTGATAACCCTTCTAAGAACTGCAACTCATACCTTCAGGAGGACCAAAAAACATTAAAGTATAACAGCTATCCACAGCGTCAACAATCCTGCCATGTTTCAGTTTCAGAGAAGCCTGGGTATTGAAATAGGGTACAAGAGGCCTACCAATTTATTTTCAAAGAGTGTAATTCAATACAGATCTACTGATATCTGCTTCTGAAAAGTATATTTATTTGTTCATTTCTTTTCTGTAATTGCAGTATCACAGAGGAGCCAGAGCCTACCCAGGCAATGACGGATGTGGAAACAAAACAAAACGTAAAGAAGGAAATATTCAGCACTGCTGTTTCCTTTGGGTTTTTTTTTTTTTTGACATTAATGAGTTTGGTATGTAAGATAGTGACACATCTAATACTTCCTGAATACTGGATGATAGTAAGTGATATGTTTAATGTAACATGTGTAATGTACATTTCTAGCAAAGACTAATTTCAGTAGACTAATGCTGATAATGACTGTCTGTTTAATTTCAGTGATCATGAAGTCAGAGGTTTTAAAATCAACTTAAACACCACTAATGTTTCATCAGGGGGGCCATATTTGAGATTTTATAACAAAGTGGAAAGAACAGGAATGGCTGAAAATGATGGCATGCCACCACACACTTTCTGAGTTGTGGGCATGACTGGTATACATTTCTGACAAAACAAGACATTTTTATTTGATTGCTGTTAACACTAGATGTTGTTCAGCTACAGTTATCTACTGCTTACTTACAGTACATATCAAAAAGACTTTTTTTAAATTTACCCACGGTTTTTAACAAAATTATTTAGAATTACTTAAATCCAAAATACTTTCAGATTCATTTGATATGCATCTATAATACATGTGACATATACAGTACTTAACTAGCTGGAGTACATGGCATTAGCCTAAGGTGTGGGCACCAGCTGAAGATTGGAATGAAACATAGCCTATGGTTTTCCCTTGCACAAATGTGGAATTTGTGCAACATTTGGTGGAGATGGGTTTAATGGTGTGGAGTTCCATATTATACAAACACAAGCAGGGGTACTGGAGCTGCCCAGATTAGGGTAACCAATTGAATTTTCAAATGAAACATTCCCTGTGTTTTTCCCCTGTAAAATAGGGAATCTGCAAAAAAATTTGTGGACTGGCACATATTTAACCTTATATAATATAAATCATCCACAACTTCTTTTTGACTAAGCTAATACTAGGTTTGTGGGGCCACGGCTGATCCCAGGGACACTGAGCTGAAGACATCAGTCAGGATGCTAGTGTATCATTGGACGCACTCTCTTAAAATGGGCAGGTTTTACAGCTGTCAGTGATCTCACCATGCATATCTTTGGAATGTGGGAATAAACCAGAGCACACGCAAAGTCAACACAGGGAGCTAGGACTCTGAAGCTGTGTGGCATCAATGGTAAAGATGTACAGTAAAAGTGCTGGAATTGTTTGGCTCATGTCAACGTGATTAAGAGTTCAATTGGAAAAACAACTCATTTGATAATCTATATATATAATTCACTAAGGCAAGACAACCATGGAAAGCACGCCGGAAGGGGCGTGGATTCACTAAGCCGCCGACAAGTGAGACACCTATGGCGCACGCAGGAAGGAGCCACGCCCACCAATTCCAAGACCATTGGATACGACGACAACTTACAGAGCCACGCCCACCAACTCGGAAGCGACGACACAGAAAAACCGGAGTCATTTATATTCGTCTGTCGTAGAGGTCACATGCAGCTCCGACCCACGTTGACTGTTAATAGAGGCATGTTTCTCGGAGGTGAATCGACATATGCGGCGTGTAAAACTGTTTGCGAGGGGTATCCCATGGGATCCTTAAAACGTTCCTTTACAACTGAGGTTAAAATACAATGAAGTGAGCAGTCTTTAAAAAACGAGTTTTCGGTTACGACGCACGACCGCGTGCACTATAGCAAACTGTTTTACACGCTACATACAGCAATTCGCATCCGCGACAAACATGCGTCTTCTTAGATACTCCTGCACTTTGTACACACCCCCCTCCCACCGTGGTCGGGTGTCTTGGTGGATTATATATAGAAAGGCAGCCAAAACCGCACAGAGCAATGAAAAGTCTACGTGAGTCACAGGTGCATCTGGACTGTTCAAAGACTCGAGTGACGAGTTGGAGGTGGGCACATGAGCAGGCAGTGTATACTGAACGAGAAACCAGCAGACTAGCATGACGGAGGGAGCGGAGTGGATGTCCTTCTCCTCTCCTCCCGTTCCACTCTGAGCGCCGCACGGACGATTGTGTGTTGGTTCATCAGTGCATTGGTTAAAACCCAATGAAGGAAGCAGTCTTTAAAAACCAATAAGCCCTGTGCCTCTGTTTCATTACCGTCTCACCTGCTTCACCAATGCAGGCCCCGCAACAGGCGATCCAACAGGCAGCCAACCGGGTAACCAAAGTCTTTGGGTTCGGGGGGAGTATGGTTACAAAGCTGAGACTTAAAGGAATTGATGGAAAGACACCACCAGGTGTGGAGCCTTTCGCTTCATTTGACTCAACACAAGATACCTCACAGGATTCCCAGTACATGCGGGTCATACGCTCGCACTGATTACGTCCCTGCCCTTTGCAAAGCCCCCCATGGTCGGGTAGCTTGGTGGATTATATATAAAAAAAAGCAGCTGGAACCGCAAAGAACAATGAAAAATCAACATGGAAACCGACTGAGGCGGTGCTTGGAAAATTAACAGTCAATGTGACTCACAGGTGCGTGTGGACTGTACACAGACGAAAGCGACTCAGGTAGGGAGTAGGGGGCGGGCACATAAGCGGGCAGTGCGTACTGA
>NC_053167.1:106797607-106859893 GCF_016835505.1 Polypterus senegalus | reverse complement strand
ATAATAGTATGCCTCTAGTCAGACTCAAAAGTGAATGAAAAATTTGGGTTTTGAGCCTACATTTAAAAAACAGTAATGGAAGGAGCAGCTCTAGCATTTAGGGGTAGGCTGCTCCACAATCCCAGGACAGCAATAGTGAACATATGATCTTCTTTACGTTTTAGCCAGGACCAAAGTAAATTTAACAATAGTTTAATGACCTGATGGTGGAGTGGGGGCAAAGAAAGACAAAAATATAAGGGTGAGGGGGTTAATCCACTCAAAGATTTAAAAACAAACAAATTATACCTAAAACAATCTGGGAGCCAATGAGGGAAAGCTAAAACCAGACTGATGTGACTTCTTTTCTATTCCAAATTAACATTGTTTTAATTGGTCATATGCCTGTACTATTAATTATAGAGCAGGTGAGTCAAGGAAAAAGCAGTTATTTAACTTTTTATTATGCCACAAAACTCTCAGAGTCTGTTCTGTTCTGTTTTTTAGACTACTGGAAATTCTGATCACTGTTTTTCTTTTATCTGTAATTGTTACTGGTTACTAAGACCTTCGCAGGTTCCACTTGAGTGTTCAGCTATATCAAAGATGTACTTAAACTTTATATGCATGTGTTTTCTGTTGAAGTCTTGATTTTTCAGTGATGTAGTGTTTTTGTTCTGCTGGAGCCCAAGTACATCACCCCCACAACTCTGAAATACCTTAACCACATTAAATAGTGGAGGGATGAATAGATGAACGTGTCATAGCCAACTTACTATTGCATTTAAGGGTCATATATATATTAGCGAGGGCTACTGCCTCATAGTTGAAAAGGCAGATGTTTAATTTCCAGCCAGGTCACTGTCTTTTCTTCCTGTAGCCTATTTCTTTCTCGCATCCCCAATAATGTGTGTTAGGTTAGTAGATTACTGAAAATTATGACAAACGTTTAAAGGTTATTCTGATGGTGAAACATTTTTGAAAAAAAAGGTAAAAAACACTACATTTTGGTAATTTATTGGTTTATTAGAGATACTTTTACACTTAAAATGGTTGGAAAATTTCATATTTATTTTTTTTCTATAAGAGATCTAACCACTAATAGTTATAATAAATAATATTGTGGTGATACCACATTAATGGTTCCTATGTTTTGTTGTTTACTGTCTATACATATTGCTGTGTCTGGGCTGCTGAGCTGCATAAAAGATTGTCAGGAGAGTACTGAGAAAACATAATGTTTATTTTGGCAGTTGCAGTAACAGCCCTCAACCTTAATTTAGCAATGGCGCCTTCATTCAGTTTCACAATTCCTAAATGTCTCCATTACAGCAACTCAGATTCTTGACTTTAAAAGAACTTGTAGTTGTCTTACTTGAGAGGACTCGACTGGAGAGCATGGGGCACAGCAGAGGCAGGGACCAGGTAAGAAACAGTCTGCACAGGACAAGAGAGAGCAGAACCTTAATTTAGCAATGGTGCTTTCATTCAGATTCACAGGTAAGAAAGTCTGCACAGGACAAGAGAGAGCAGAACAACACGACAATAAACTGTTTTAAAGATTCGTAATAACAAGCGATTTATGCTTTATGCAGTAAGGCAGCCGTTGAAACAATGTCTGCCATCCCGAGAGTGTTTCATTATCAATGGAACACCGTTGAAAAGAGTGTTTGGGAGTCTGAGGGTTTGTTTCTTTAGCATTGCAAAACTGTCTAAAGGAATGCTTTTTTACTGTAACTGAGGTGGCTGAAGCCGCACCACTGTCACTGTATAAAGAATAGCATACCCCATTCTTGTGCAGAGTGAAAGGTGATGATCATTGTCGTTATCCTTTGGGGACTTTCTGTTTCTACAAATACAATCTCTAAATTCAATTAAATGAAAACTATAGTTTGTGTGATGAACTTATTTGATTAACTTTCTTATTATTGTAACTTCTCAGCACCCATAGCAGAGTACGATTTTGTTGCATAATGTTATGTCAATATACACATGGGGCAATCTTGGAAGAATGGCAGTTGAATACCACATGAGCATCCTGAGAGAGTTTTTGATATTATGACATGGCGTCAGAAGAAGATCTAAGAGTAAATTGAAGTCATATACTTTGTTCCCAGGCACCTTTGCAAGTAAAGACCAAATACTTGCTGTACAATGGCACAGTTTTCACCAACAGGAAGCTTTTGTTCTGAGAGGCCAAGCAAATGTGGTGGAGTGGAAACAGCATTTCCTACATTACAGATCTGCCATGAAGATAACACAGGATGACGGCGACGTTCAACTCAGCTTATTGGTTTGTTCAATGGAGAATATATTTAAATTATTCATGTTTGACAAGAAAAATGATAAAGAAAACTTTGATGTTGCAATTTAATGAGGGCTTCATTCCAATAAGAAACTTGACATATGAAAGAGCAGATACTGTATAGAGATATAAGAAAGTGTAAGCAGGGCAACGGGAGTCCATAGTACCCCTTTTTAAGGGGGTTGTATAAATGGTCACATACTGCAATGTTGAAAATGCAAGGGAAGAGCACATATATGAGATAGAATAGTGATTGGTTTGAAAGATAAGTCACCATCAGAAAAATTATAGCTACATGAGAATTTAATGCTAATGAAAACTGATAAAACACCAAACTTCTGGCACACCAAACATGATTAAAAAGCTGAAAAGAGTCAAATTTTCTCAGAGAAGACATAGTGGTGGTTACATAAGGAGTCCAGACAGATTGAAAAAAACTTCCAAGCAAGACAGAAGATGAAAAAGGAAGATGAACAAAATGTAATAAAGAGAAGAGTAAAAGAGAATACTGCCTAACAAGAAATGCCACATTAAGAAAGTGCAAGAAATTGGATCATTTTGCAGTAGTGTGCCATACTGAATCTGTACAGGAATTGACAGTAGATTGTCAAAAAGAGCCAGAATCAAAGTTTCTGGAGGCAATTCACTGTGAAACTGAAATTTCCTCCATGGTACGTCAGCCTTCACATAGAAGGATAAGTTGTAAAATTTAAAGATTGATTCTGGGGCCGATGGCACAGTGATAGCTTTAATAGCCTCACAAATACTGTAAACCTCAGTTTTAAAAAACAAAAGTCATCTTAATCAGCCCAGGTGGTCCAAATGAAAACATAAGTTAACTTTAAGAAGCAGATATACTATATTAAATGTATGTGGATAGAGGAACGATTTTTTGGGAAACAGTGCAGCCATTGGCATAGGTCTAATAAATTGTCCAAAATGTTTCCAGGGCAAGATCCAACCTGTGAACTTTGCAATCGAGCTCCAGCCTCACTAAGCCACATGTTTTGGGCCTGCACCAAATTAACGTCATTTTGGACCAAAATCTTTAAATGCTTTTCAGAGAGCCTTGGTGTCACAATCCCACCTAATCCACTAACAGCTGTGTTTGGTGGGCTTACAGAGGGGCTTAAAGTGGACAAGGACAAACAAACTGTGATTGCCTTTACTATACTATTGGCACATAGACTTATCTTCACAAACTGGAGGAATCCTAACTCACCTATTCTAAGTCAGTGGATAACTAATGTTTTATACTATTTGAAAATGGAAAAATCAAATTCTCAGTTAGAGGATCTGTACAAAACTTTTTCAAAACCTGGCAGGATCTAATCAATAACATTTTAAAATAAGCATTTAAATTGAGGAATCAAGTTCTCTCCCCTCTTTTACTCCATTTATCTTTATTCATTTTTTAATTTACCTATTTATTTATTTTTACTAGCTTTAAGTTTTACTCTGCTGGCCTAGCTCTCTTTCTCAGGGGTGGGGATTGATTTGTTTTGAACATTTTTTGTTAAATTTGAGTTATTTGTATGGAATACTATTTCTTTTTAATAAAATCAATAAAATCAAAAGTAAAAAAAAGAATCGATAAGGTACAGAAGAGAGTGTTTGGCTAAATTGGTGTCCAGAAATGTGAACTAGTACAGTTAATACTTACAGAGATAATTAATCCCATATAGTGAAAATATGACAAGTTGAATGAGCATCTCATTATTGGCAATAGTGGAGAGAGAGTTAAAAAGAATACAGGAGCTGGAAGTGATTGAAGAAATTTCTTACCCAATGCCCTGGTGTGCTCCAATGGTTCCAGTGGGAAAGTTAGGATTTTTGTCAATCTGCGATCTGACCTAGAAGGTGTTTTCTGCTTCATGAAATCTTGTTTATGTATGCACTCAGGAAAAACAAGATCAAACACTAGCAGAGATGTAAAAAGTAATTAAAGTATCTGGTTTAAAATTACATAAAGAAAAATGTCTCTTTAATAAAACTGAACTTACCTTTGTTTGGGGCATTGAGTAGTCACCCTGGAGTAAGAATAGGCCAGTGCAATTCATGACCGTAAAATACCACAAAATGTGACAGAACTAAACAGGATACTTGGTATGATTAACTCTCTTTGTTGCAAGTTGCTGAATAGCTCTACTGTACTGCAACTGCTTAACAAGCTCCTGAAATCAGATGTTCTTTAGTCACGGGGAAAAAAAAGTCAAGATGGTGCTTTTAGGGCTGGAAGGGACATGATGACTCGTGCCCAAATTTTGGCATATCATGACATGTTAAAACGAACAGGAGTGTGCGCTGATGCTACTAGTTTTGGTGTTGGGGCAGTGTTGCTTCAGGAGCATGATGTTGAGATTGGCTCTCTTGACGTCACTTCCGGGACCGAGCCAATGAATGAAGAACACGTGCCCGATCCTTATGACCTCACTTCGTGTCTTCCCCTTTAAAAGCCTGCCCCTTTTCCCTTTTCCCTCAGTCTTGTTCTGGACTCAGTTGTATGCACTTCAGTGCTGGTTATCTGATGAAAATGACTTTTGCAGCCGGGATACCATATTATACGGGTGGCTGCCCCAAACCTTTATCTGTGTATGTCTCGTTTTTGTGACAGTGCATAACAGGAGAAGACCACCTCACCATTTCTTTTAAGTTTAGCTCTTGGAATTATAAGCAGACACTCATTTGAAGATCTAATGTTATGATTTGGAGTGTAAGGTGAAAGACATTCTGAAATATAGGATGGAGCGATTTAAAACCTGTGCCTGTACCTGTCAGTATTAAGGTATACTTTAGTCAGCAAAACCATCTCAGTGAATCAAAGGGAATGCTGTTGCATGGACAGAATATAGTAATTTCATCCAGATGCGAAGTTATGTGTCACCAAGGGCTTACTTAAGTGCCAGGAAACAGCCAGACACTTGATTTGGTTGCCTAGAATCAGCAGAGATAATAAAGAAAAAGTGAATCAGTGTACTCAGTGTTAAGTAGAGAGGCCAACTGAATGCAAAGATCCATTGATGATCTCTATATTGCCTTCATAACCCTGGCATCGTACTGGCATAGACTTGTGTGAAGTTAATGGTCAACAGTACCTCGTTGTCACAGACTATTTTTCATGATTTATAGAGATTGCTCAGTAGACATCTCCAGTAGGAGAGCAATTAGAAAAATGTAAAGCCTGATTTTACGCTTTGGCATTCCAGAACAGTTTAGTGCTTAGACAATGCCAAACAGTTTACCTCAATAGAATTTAAACCATTTTCAAGGGAATATGGTTTTGACCACATAACTTCTAGCCGTTATTTTACCTGTTAACACTAGAATTACCAGAGCCTACGAAAATACTTTTAGATCTGCCCCACCTTAAATTGCTTCGCACCTCTCCATCAGTGTCTTTTGTCCTTTAAATGTGTTGATAAGCAGCAAGCAGCCTGCTCTCACATCCCCCACCGGCACACAGTTTTCTCAGGTCAAGTCTGTTTATCTGCGTGTCAGTTGCTTGGAGTTGTACAGAGTGAGAAGTCAAGCAAAATCACACCTTTTATAAATACTATATCATTATTTGGAACACATGCATTACATGTGTGTTCCGTGTCTACATCAATCTATGTACAGTAAACACATCGTTAAAACAGAAACGTTTTTCATGTTTTAGTAATAATTTACAAAATTTAGAAATAAAGTGTATAATGTGTTAAGCTTGATTTCCAAATGTCAAATGAACACTTTCACAAAAGGTACAACTATAACAGAACAAGTGCGCTTCTATTCAAGAATATAAATGCAGAAAAACAAGCGCATTAGGGTGCGACATTGACACGCATTTACTCCGACCACTTTGGTGGTGCAACGGTATCAGCTGTTAAATGGTAATCAAAACTTCACAGGTTAGAAATAACAGTACTTTTAGGGATAACTAAAATACCTTATTATTCTTAAAACAGTAATAAAGAGACACAAATAAATAGTACCGTAAATAATTTAGGCATACAACAACCTCAAGCACTTTATACATGTAATGTATTGGATTAACTTTGTCTTCTCAGAAATTTGGATGGCTATAAAGTCAATATTTTTGAAACAATGGAGAATCTAAAATTCTAAATTGGGCTTATAAATATGTTTTCAGGAAATACAAAGATTAACTGAATAGACAATGCAGTACCATGCATTATCTCACAAGATCAGATTTATTATATGAGGCAGAGTGAAATTCAATAATCTTTTACATCTTTTATATGTAATATATACATTGTCTTTACAAGCAACTTAAGCATTTTCTTTAGTTGAATGACACTACTAATTTTCTAGACAACATAAATTCTTGATACAAATAATCAGAACTCAGTTTTGTTTATAGTATGACATTACACATCAAAGATTGTCCTACTTCCATTATTCTTATACTATTGCAGTTGGACCATTTGCTATTTGTTTACTCAAAAGCACAAGCATTTTTAACATGGAATGTGAACATAAGTTGCCATTTTATAGTAATGATATACATAGGGCAATTTATTAAGCAAAAGAGACTGTAAATCAAAGAATATAAATATATATATATATATATATATATATATATATATATATATATATATATAGTCAAGCATGGGTTCTTAGGAGACTTCTTCAGGGTTCTGAAGAGGTAGGCAATACCACCCTGAGCAGAGAAGGGGCATTGTCTTTAACTTCATCATTTTGCCCACAGTTCAGAGGCTTACCAAATGGAAGACAACACCCTTTTCTTCTTTCCCCCACGGAGGTCCAGTCTTTCTGGATCTGCACTGTAAAAACCTGGATGCCAACAAAACATGCTGTTAAATGATAATCTTTAGCCCAGTACAATGACAACGCTTTTTATAAAAGATGACATTTATTATAATATACATAAGAAGAACAAAAATGAAATGGAAACACACAGCAGCAAATCTAAATCTAATAGCCAAACTGAACTTCACTGAGAGACCTAGAGTGAGAGGTCCAGAGACCCAGAGACACAAATTTAAATGTGTGTTGGCCTAAAGGTGCATATTGGAGATGAAGAAAGAAATGCTGAAAAGCAATTTAAGGCGTTGAAATAAATAGCTGTGTAATTCAGTAGAAGAATTTTAAAAATAATGTGATATCATTGACTATTGTTGTTTCTCGCCTTGTACCCAACGCTGCTGGGATATCCCTGTATTGGATTAAGCAGGGCTGAGAATATGATGTTATATGTTATGATATAACAGAACATGCTAATGTAGTCAAGTCAGATGGGTAAAGCTTTTATTATGTGTTTGATTAATGTTAAGAAAGCTGATAGCAACATTTTGAACTTAAGGTTATCTGGTCATATTTCAAACCGGAAGGCCTTTGAAAAGTGAATTATGGTATGGCAATGATAGAGGAATCATGTGAAAAATGATACTTTTATAATGACACCACCTTAGTAATACTAAAGCAGATTTCGAAACAGGATCTTACAATTACATTTTGGATGATAAATAAAATATCTATCTATCTATCTATCCCAATGTATTAGATCCTATATGTGAGAGGTATTTTCCACAGTCTACCTCCTTTGGCAACATATTGGCCACAGATGTAGTCTGTTTCCTCCTGAACTATAATTTGGGCTTATTTATCCCACATGATGAAGGCTATGTGTAGATCTAAATCATTTTATTGTTATTAAACCCTTGATCAGTGCAATAATAGTCTTTTCGTATTATTGGCAGGCAGTGTGGTGTAGTGGTTAATGCTTTGCACTTCAAACCCTGAGATTGGGGGTTCAGATCCCCCCACTGACACTATGTAACCATGAGCAAGTCACTTCACCTGCCTGTGCTCCAAATGGGAAAAGGTAAGAAATGTAACCAATTGTATCTCAAATGTAAATCATTTTGGATAAAAGTGTTGATACATTATTGTTTTGTCTTGCTGAACTTGAACAATCCCTTCCTACCCAATGTGCTTTTGTCCATGAAATAATACAGTATATATAGTACATATATCTCTAACAAAAAAGGAATGCTTACAGCTTAAGGCTTGGTTAGCCCTGTTTTTAAAAAATGCACAAAACAAATGGTTTTGTTGAATTTTATAGCTGTTAACTTTCTATCCACTTTTTTCTTTTATTCAAAAAACTGAACTCAATTAGGATCAGTGTGTTCTGTGCTTAAACTTATTTATATTAAAAACATTTTTACAGAGAGAGACAGAGAGAAATGATCCATTGTAAACAGAAAAATTTCATTATTGATAACAGTATTTCTATATTATGTTTCAGAACTGCAAAAGTGTATTACTTCTGTATGCAGGTGTATTGGCCCATGCTATTGCTATTAATATATTCTGACCCTGTCAAATGTAAAGTTCCCATGTTTCCCAAGACACTAAAAGCAGAATTGAGCATTTGCCCTCTGAAAATAGGGTGGCTGTTCACTGCCTGTAGATCATGTCATAGATACGCCCAAGTGAATTCATGCTAGAGTATGCGCTGGCCACTCAATCATTTAGAAACAAAGCTTTCATGTTTTCTTTGAGAAAATTGTACCATTATTACCTCCTTTTTACTGACAGGCATCATTGACATTTAAAAATTCAAGAACAAGGCCTGACATCCTGCCAGGAAATAAAAATTAAAGCTCACGTCATATGATACGTATCACCCAAATTTAAAATTGAGGTGATGCATGTTACTATAGAAAAGTATAGTTAGCACCTATATGACTATTAGGCAGATACTCTATATTAGAAATATAATTTAATTGTGCTCTTTGAGAATGTTATGTTATCTTAAAAATAGTACAACTGTAATGCTTAAGACATGTATAGACATTACACATGATGTCTATTTTTGAAGTCTGCTTTAAAATTGTACGTTGTTAAGATTACATTTTGTTTCTCTTGCATATTTATTCTTAATTTTTACCAGTGATAAAAACTAGCTCAACTTGTGAACTTGGCAATATGTTTTTGGATTGATTTGGGTTTTTTTTTACTTTTTATGTATATATATACTTATGGATACATATATAGTATGTAGAATATTCACTTTTTAATTTATTATTAAAAGCAAGCTGACAACCACAAATAAGTCACATAAAATACAAATAATTGATTTCCCTCAAGGCCTCTAAGATTCCCAACTGTGCTCTGGCAGTTAATTGCACCCCACAGTCCTGAATCATTTCCATTGAGGCAAGTTTAAATTACTTTCAAGAAAAGTATTGGATTCCTACATTGGTAGATAAGACCTATTAGATGCACCTTAATTAAATGTCCAGAAAAAGGTGCCCGTATTTTGATAGGTGATATTTTTATAGTCAGGACATGTATTACTTCAATAATCAAAGGAGAAACATATATTAAAAATTACATTAGAATAGTAAACTGTTGACACAGCAAGAATGTGGTGGCATACATCACAGCAAATTACGCATTCATGGTTAATTAAGTTAATCTATAGTTCAATATGAGTTGATTAACTCATCAAATTATTTATTAAATATTGTTCTTCACATCTGAGACGGGTGGAAATCTAATTCTCACGTGCAATGGAAAAACCTAGTAACTGGCCTTTTTTTAATTGAATTTTTTTTTTAGTTTTTGGAGTTACTACGTTTTTCCTGATTTTATAAGGTAGTGGTGGTGGCCAAATATATCTTCATTCCGATCATAGCATGATGGAAGAAGCTAATATGTACACAGTATTTTACATACTGCAAGACAAAAACCTAGCAATTCTACTGACCAATGAGGAAAGGCCGCCTACCAATGAAAATGTCAGATTACAATCACGTGATTTAAATGCTGCAACTGTGAGATTTAAATGGTAGGTGTTGTTGATTCGTGAAAAAAAACAATATTGTGTATGTGAAGCTCAGGAAAAATGAAATCTAGAGATTGTAAATTATAGGGGGACATCATTTTCTCAATTTGCCGAAAACTCAAAAGAAGGGACATACTTGGTTTTTCCATAGTCGGTGAGAATTAATCAGCATAGACCTTAGCATTAACATTTGCAGGGCAACATCTATTGGAAAGTAATGCATTTAATAATAAAATGCATTGCATTTGTCATTCCAACAGATGGTGCAACACACATATTTGTATTATTGAAATGCACTACTACAACTGTTTGTGATGTGCCATCTGTTGGAATGACAAATGCAGTGTATCAATGTATATGTATCATTTGGAATTTTGTATGAAAGCAGTGTTAATATTAGTGATGTGCCATCTGTTGGGATGACAAATTTAATGCATTTTATTACTACAAATGTTTGTGATGCACCATCTGTTAGAATGACAGACACACAGATACATAGACACACAGACACTTGGTCTTTTGTTAAGGTGAATGATATTTGAGATGGATTGACACACAATGCAGGGTTAGTTTAGATGCTGTGACCATTGCTGGCGGGAAAAGCTTCATCCTCCTGTGATAGAGGTTAGAAATAAGAATATTTATTAGTATATTTGTTTTCTTTTTCTCTATAAATGCATCATTAAGGCATATTCATATATACGAAGGTGCTGAACATTGATCGTTTACTGACTTGTTACACTTCTGTCAAGTTTGACCATTAAAAAAGAATAAACACTGAGTGAAAATGCATAATTTTTAAACCGAGGTATCTGAAGTATAACTACTAGTGTTGGGTGAAATGGGTACATTTTGATACTCTTACAGCTTTATAAAACTAAATAAAATTAGTTTTTCAGGTGATAATATGATTAAAACTGAGGTGTTTTTTTCCAGTTTTAGTGTTATTTTGTGTGTAGAAAACATGGAATATTGTCAGGTTTGACTATGAACTCATATGTTGTAATCATGTTCAACCTGATTCTATGCAATGTTAATTTCTTCAAATAAAATGAATTAAAATATTGGAATATTGCTTCCTACAGCTTTGTTCTCACTTCCATATTTCCCTGTGTTCTTTTCTGCAGCTGCGTAAAGCCTGTAATCCATACCTATGCAGGTTAAAGTCAATGCTCTTTATGAATCTTAATCATAGCGGAGGAGCACAGTTCAGTTTTTAAAAATGTGACCTGCTGTATATTTTGCACACAAAGACACCTCAAAATGCACCGTCGTGCACATTACTGTGTTTTCTCGACTTCAAAATGCTCTGTGTGAAAAGTCACCTCTGCCATCCCAACACCACACAGTGATTCCTATGGACCCTTTCTCCTACTTGTTGAAATCCACACTTCTGATGGTTTGTATTTTCAATACAGATCTTTATTTTACAACACATTAATGCATGAAAATGCTTCCAGTCAATTTGCTGGTGTGAAAAGGAATGAAATTCCATGGAAACAAATTACAATTTATTGCAATTTTTTTTTGCAAAGTGAAACACTGAGTTTGAATGTGAATTAAATCATTTTGTTCATCTCAAATAATTACGTAATATAGTTAAATAACAGCTATAAATGATATATTGCAAGCTTAATAAGAAGATCAGAAAATTGTGAATTTCCCCTTGGGATTAATAAAGTATCTATCTATCTGTCTATCTATATATCTAAAATCTAACAATAAATGCTATAATTGAAAATAATTTTCAATGATGATAAGCCCTGAAATTGAACTGGCAAAGACTCACATGTTATTATTCATCCATCACCATCCATGCACTGCTGTAAAAATGCAATAAAAAGGAAAATACTAAAATGAGATAGATAAATAGATAGATAGATAGATTCTTGGGTTCACGACCTCTCGGTTAGGGTCGACTGACCCGACGGGTCTGGGCTAAGGGGGGCCTTGTCACACACGTGCGCATGGGAGGCAGCCAAAGAGCTTCAGTGAAGGCAGTTCTGAGGCATGCCGGGATGTGGCAGAGTGCATGGACTCTTTTTCTCCCTTTCCTGTAGACCCTTCCTGGGAGATTCCACCTGGCTCTCTTGACATCACTTCCGGGACCGCGCCAATGGAAGTAGACCTTACCAGCTCCGGCCCCTGTGATGTCACATCCGGGCTCGAACCAATGATTGAAGAACATGGGCCCGATCCTTATGACCTCACTTCTTGTCTTCCCCTTTAAAAGCCTGCCCTTTTTCCCTTTTCCCTCAGTCTTGTTCTGGACACAGTTGTATGCACATCAGTGCTGTGTATTTGATAAAAAAAACACTTTGCTTTGCCAGGATACCATATTATACGGGTGGCTGCCCTTAACCTTTATCTGTTTATGTCTCGTTTTTGTGACAATAGATAGATAGATAGATAGAACTTGACAGTGATCCAACTGCCAAATGTGCTAAGGAACAATAACCAAAAGTCCTTAAGAGAGGGTACCCTTTCTTTGATAAAAATGGACCCAAATAGACAGACAATTTGAAATACCAACTAAATGAGCAGCTCTTAGTTAAGTATGTAGGATGTTTTTTGAAAATTGACAAAAAAAATTTTCCTCAGAATTTTGTGTACAATTTTTCCTCTTACACTTAGGTAACATACACAGAGTTTCACCTGATTTGTATTTTTTTAAATTAGTATGACAGCAAGCAGGAGAAAACCCCTAGACAGGAAGACAGTCCATTGTTTGGCATACTCAGACATACTGTATGCCCACACTTAGCATTGATAGCGGTCTTCATGTTTCTAAAACTCACAGGCAGCTCTACAGCAGCCATATTAGTTATACTGCTAGCCATTCTGTTTTAAAGATTGCTGAAACATTTTACAATTGTACATTATAATGCAGGTTAATCCACTATTCAAATATTCAAAGAATGCTAGACTGGAGTAATTCAGTAATTAAAATTAAGAAAAGAGACAACAGAGTCATTCAGCACATAGAATAAGCTCCAAGTCTGGATCTTATAATTTTTGAAGTTATATGAACTATAATATTTTAATAGAATCAAATACTGTACAGAGTGAGTCAAAATTATGTTAACATTTGAATAGTGGAAACAATTTATTCACAAAACATACTTCATATGTGCAAGATGATTTACAGGAATGTCTCACCCTGTTCACCATCATGTTCAACACAAGTACCATATGTGGCACATAAATTGTCCACAAAAATTGTATGTAAGTATATACAGAGCAGTGCCATTAGTGTTAACATAATTTGGACTCACCCTGTATTTGAATTGCAACAGAATCACAGCTTTGGTTTTCTTCAATGTATTTGGCATATGCAGAAATGTTTATTTTCAGTACTGCTCACATAACTGTTTTTGGAGTGAAAACATCTTATGAACTGAAAACATGCACTTACGAGCCAAGGACATTTTTTTCATCCAACAGTTCGCAAATTGCAGAGTAGCTGCAATCAGGTTTTAGCAAATTAAGCAACCATCTAAATAATTCCAAAATTTACAGATGACAACGGAAGTAATTTGGCAGGATTGGAAGGTTTATTCAACAGTCAGTTGAATCAGCCATATTGTGTGTAGGTGTGTATTTTGTAGTAAACCAAGCAGATGAAAATCATGAAACAGAGAGAGTGCATTAAGGAAACTTTATTTAAAAAATTAATATAGTGTTATGCCAAAGTATGTTACTAAACCTAAGTGCACAGGTATAAATTAAGCAAACATTAGACAAATAGCAAAAATCTCAAGATATCGGAGAGATTCAAGTGGAAGGATAGTACAAAAAAAATCAGACTTCGACTTTATAAAATCATGAAGTTTGTATTTGCTCTCATCCTTCTTCTAGTATCGTCCTCGCCATCACCACTTTTTCCACGTTCACTCTTTCTCTAAACAAATCAGTTGCTTCAGCAGTTTAAATTGTTGTGCTTGTCATTATACATTCTAAACCCTCATCAAAAAACAAACAATCAGCACTCACTGTTTCCAGGTATCTTCCATTAAACAGTCGACAGATCAAGAGAGTGTCAATAGCTTTTATTTATAAAAACGTGGTTAATTTTATAAAACATCACACAGGCTTTACTATCAAGGTGATAGTATTTAAAGTCCCCCAAAAAGATTTACCCTGGTGCATAATGTAAAGGTTGTTCTAGACATAATTTGAAAGCAATTAACTTGTTCTATCCAGAGAGGCCCCTCATGGACCCCGTGATCATTAGAGGTGACTGTGTGCAGAGGGTGCAGACCTATAAATATCTGGGAGTGCAGCTGGATGACAAATTGGATTGGACTGCCAATACTGATGCTCTGTGTAAGAAAGGTCAGAGCCGACTATACTTTCTGAGAAGGTTGGCATCCTTCAACATCTGCAATAAGATGCTGCAGATGTTCTACTAGGCGGTTGTGGCGAGTGCCCTCTTCTACACGGTGGTGTGCCTGGGAGGCAGTATAAAGATGAAAGACGTCTCACGCCTGGACAAACTTGTGAGGAAGGCAGGCTCTATTGTAGGAATAAAGTTGGACAGTTTAACATCTGTGGCAGAGCGACGGGCACTAAGAAAACTCCTGTCAATCATGAAGAATCCACTGAACAGTGCCATTTCCAGGCAGAGGAGTAGCTTCAGTGACAGACTGCTGTTACTGTCCTGCTCCACTGACAGACTGAGGAGATCGTTCCTCCCCCACACTATGCGACTCTTCAATTCCACCCGGGGGAGTAAATGCTAACATTACACAAAGTTATTGTCTGTTTTTTTATTTTCATTTTTTTTTCATTTTTCATTTTTATTACTTTTTAATTTAATATTTTTTTTTTTGTATCAGTATATTGCTGCTGGATTATGTGAATTTCCCCTTGGGATTAATAAAGTATCTATCTATCTATCTATCTATCTATCTATCTATCTATCTATCTATCTATCTATCTATCTATCTATCTATCTAATTGCACTTGAAGTTTACTCTTTTGTTTCTGAAACAAATCTTAATGAGAAGAGTTGGAAAGTGATTAATATTTTACATCAGTTCAAAACAAAATTGAACATGTACTATGCTTTGATTTCACAAACTTTACTTATTACAACTGTATTTGACGTAAATCTATTTGTAACAGTCTATACACTGTCACCAATGCTTTTATTGATTATCTGCTACAGTTACTGTTGTGAAGAGAACATGCAGCTTATTCTCTGACCACAAGTCTAATGTACCTCTATGTTCTTCCCTCAGTAAATAGGAAAATATTTATTCTTTAGACCCAGGGGAATACTTTTCATTGCCAACCCTCCAAGAGTCCTTCAGCAAAAACAGCCTTCTCATTACACTGAGGAGTCTGATGAAACAGGAGGCAGAAGCTTAGATCAGAAGAGAAAGTCAGTTGACTTTTTCCAGGCATCACCCTCAAACTGGCAAATTAAAAAAATAAGAAAAAGGCATTTTAATTATTTGGGACCCCAACTCTTTACTTTTATTGTGGGACAGCACTATTTGTAACACTGCTGCCTTGCAATAAGGAGACCAAGGTTCACATCCTATGGAGTTTGCATGTTTTTCCTGTGTCTGTGTGCGTTTCCTCCAAGTGCTCCAGTTCCTCGCATTATCCATAGACATGCAGGTTAGGTGAACTGGCAACGTTAAATCAGCCCTACTGTGTGTTTGGTGTGTGAGTGTGTGCAGGGCTCCAGACAGAAAAAATAAATTTGGGAGCCATTGGCTCTTAAACCCAAAATATTTAGGAGCCAAATGCTTTTTTTGGGAACCATAATCTCTACCGCATGCCAAATGTGAAATAAACAAATAATATTTACTTGTATTGTTTATTTGTTTCTTTGGTCTACCTCACACTGCTTTTCCTTTCTCCTATCTGAGCTATTTGACCTGCCTACTAGTGTCCTCTGTAAGGTCTTACAGATAATAATTACAGAAGAATAAATGACACATAAATGTAAACAGTGCAAATGTTTACTAATAAGCAATACTTCAAGTCCAGAGTCTTATACACAACATGTGTAAGGAACACTACAAATACAAATACTGAAAATGTCTTACACATAATAACACAAGAATTAACACAATATCAAACATTATAAACAATCATTTCTGAAATAATCATTTCGCAATGAGTGTACAAATACAAAGAAATTAATTACTCTTCAAGTTCACTGTCACTAACTATTACAATGTCAGCATCATTAGGTCAGCCAGTATACTGTACTTTGGTCTGCGCTTTGTTTTTTGCTGGCTGACAACCAGCGCTTTACACTGGGCTCTGGGTCAAAACGTTCAAGTGTAGGGCCCTCTGTACTGATCCTTACCAAGTCTTCCAGTGTTTCTATTTTTTTTTTCCCTTTTATTTATCAGTTTTCCATTTAACAGCAACATAATTACACATCTCTTCAAATACATAAAAATGCCAAAGGTATCGATAAACATTTTAGTGTTGACTATCAGATACGAACAATAAACCTATAATGCCTAAACCCCTTAGGCCCACAAAAAAGATAAATAGATAAAATAGATAATGATTAATTAAATAATTAAACAACAAGAAAGTAATTAAAAAAAAAAACCCCTAATACACAGGATGTTACAAAACTAAGTAAAAAAAATAACTAACAATTTAAAAAAAAAATATAAATAATAGTAATAAAATAGGAAATAAATAAATAAAGTTCAATCAGGTGCAATTGTTTCCAAGGATCTAAAATAAGAAACAAAAGGTTGCCAGACCTTCAAAAACCCATCAGCCCTCCCTCTCAGACTAAACTTGATTTTTCAAGTTTTAAAAAGAACATAAGATCCTTCAGCCACCGGGCCATGGTCGGGGGATGCGGAGCCTTCCAGGACAATAATATTCTACGTCGTGCTAACAGTGAAGTGAAAGCGATTGCATTCAATTGTGTACTATTAAAAGACGTATCATGATCTCCATCTTCCAGTGTTTCTACACTTAGGGAGTTGCGCACTTTTGATTTTATATTGTTTTGTGCTGAAAATCCTCGCTCACACTGAGCTGCAGATATCGGAAGCACCAGCATTATTTCGACTAAGTGAAGCAGATTTTTAAAATCTGTACAGAACGGCTCCTTGCTCAGCATCACTGTCCATAGGTCACCGTAAACTGACCCTTCACTAATATTTTCAACATTAGCCATTCCTTCTACACAGCTGTGACATCAGAGCTCTTGTTTGATAAGAGCTTCCTGTACCATTTAACAAGTGTGTCTATCTCACACTTGCCATAGCTATCAATGTCCTCTGGCCATGCATCATGGTAAAACACTGAAAATGACTTGATGATTTCTGATCCCTTTGAATGTCATGTTTGCAAACCTGATCTCCAATTCTTTAACAGTAACGTCAACTCTTTTTTCAATTGCGTCCTTTAGATCACTTCTGAATGTGACCTGATTTTGGGGTCCTTTCTATTTAACATTTTGGAAGGTTATGACTGTGTGGCTACTTGCAGCCCTCTCACTCCTGCTTGTTGATGGGTCTTCCTGTTGCACTGAACCTTCAGGCTGAGAATCTGTGTGCTGTAAGAATTCCTACAGCCTCCCTTCTCTCAATGCATTTTCCTTCAATCATTTAATTGTTACCACACAACCCACAATTGCAGCAACTGCCTGAGGAAGTATATGATAATTTTTTTTGAAGTGCTTTGAGAAAAAAGGTCATGTAAAAAGTGACAAAAGGCAACAAAAGACAGGCTTTCTATTTGCTGAGCAATGTGTTTGGCTCTTCCCTTTATGTCTATGTTTTTGGACATGACTGCAAGGTGCTCCATATGATGATACACAGCAGTGTACTGCCACTGACCTGTTGCATAGTTTGAATGGAGAAAAACTGAGAGTGCCCAATAAATGTATAGCAACCAGCGCTGAGTTTTTACTGCTGATGGGTTTCGTACTGTTCATCCTAACTCTGCTCCTATAGCCTTCAGCTACCGCTTGCTTTTGGGACTGAAATGATACGTTTTCCACATGTAGAAGGTCATAAACTTTTTCAATCATTGGCACTGACCTTTGTGTGTTTAGCATTGCCGGTTCCAGCCAATGGGTTAGACAGTGGAAAGACATAGCATGTTCACCTATCTCTTTTCTGAAAAGTGCCCCTATTCCACCTGTTGCACCCATATTCACGCTTGCACCATCTGCTCCAAAAGCACTCATTTTATGCACCCACCAATTTGGGTTGGTTGGGTCAGCATTCTGAAGCAGTGATTTAATGGTGTTTTGAATCCTTTCTGCATGACCATAATCAATCTCAGCCAAACCTACTAGATGAGTCTTAGGTGTTCCATCAGATACATACTGTACCTACAGTATATGATGACATTGTCTTTCCCTGAGACATCTGTTCCACAATCAGTTATAACAGAGATGTAGTTTACCTTTAAAGCTTCTTCCAGCACATTACTTTTTAATTCATCTGCAATGCAACCTACAAACTCTGCACATGCTGTATCATTATATGTTTTTGACACATCCATGCCATTCTTCTTCATCAGCAGAATTTGAGATTTAAACTTTGTGAACGGTATTTCTTCCAGTCCAATCATATATGCTGCATTGAATTTTATTTTTTCTGTCACTTTCTCACAAGCACGTTGCACTGCTTTTGGTATGGGGGTGTCACGAGGAGCAGACCTAGCGATCACACAGTCTCTGGCATTCTTGTGTTTCTTACTCTCATCATGCTTTTTCACAGTTTCCTTTTTTAAAATGGCTCGTACCACAAATTAATTCTGTTTTACCAGCAATTTCTTGTCCGGCTTGTGCACAAAAGCTGCAATACATCTTTCCCTTGTCATACCGTAACCAAGCAAACTCCTGTAACCAAGCCGCTTTAAACTGTCTTCCAGGCTTTGGAGCCGCAGGCGCAGAAGACTTTGCTAACGGGACGGAGTTGTCATCCTTTAATATCTGTACATTTCAGGACGCCGGTGGCTATACCTCAGATAACCCACTGACTGAATTATCTTCGGTTCGTTAAGAAGTAGACAAGGCAGGATTTGGATGAGTGGGCATTGAGAAAAAGTCGGAAATTTTTCGTTTGGCCATTTTGCGTGTTACATGGAAACTTAGAACATTTCACGGGTTACGTGGAAAGTTAGGACGGAATTCGAGGAGTAGTCGTGGACCGATTCTCTTCTATTTCAGATCCCTATTCGCAGCAGTTAGTGAGATGACGTTTGAAGCAGAGTGGGCGTGTCAGATGATGCCTCGCTTCGGTTTGGCTTTAATCATGTGATAGTGTAATAGGAAAGGCAGACGCGGGCTGAGAGTGTTCGCACATAATTAAAAGCCGTTTCTGCTGCTTTAAATTTAAAATTTTTCTTAGATTGAGAGAGAGTCGCCACCAGCGACTGGAGTGAAAAAACTAGTCGCAAAATAGAAAATCAAGTCGCATTGGCGACCATTTTAGTCGCCATCTGGAGCCCTACTGTTTACCCTGCAAAAGGCTGGCACCCTGTCTGCAGTTTGTTTCTGCCTTACACTCTATGCTAGTTGGGATAGGCTTCAGCACTCCCAGAAACCTGAATCTCTTTATCGTGTGTTCTACTTTTTTAACCATTTTAATTATTGAGATGAATAGAAAGAATTTAGCAAACCAATAGTCAAGCTGGCTGAATGTATTTTGAAATCTAGGCATGCTGCTTCCGCTTTTATACCTACAGCTCTCTCAATTGTTTTCTCTTTCATTTTCAGAATATTAGAAAAAAAATGTTCATGGGTAAATATCCAATATTCAAATTTCAGACAAAAATAAATAAACAAATAAGTATGCAAATAAAGAAATATATTGTGAATACTATATAATAGAACACTACTGTGTGTGTGTATGAGTGTGTTTGGTCCCCTCCAAGCAATTTCATTGGCTAGTTTGGCTTTGCTTTGATTGGTAAGTTTGGCTTTGGTGATGCGATTGAAACAGGAAATGTCGGGCAAGTGAGCTTGAGACACCTGAGAAGTCAAGGCATAGGAGGAATGCTGAAAGTCTCCTTTAAACAGGATAAGTATTTGCAAGAATATGAATAATGTTTTCACAATGGAGGGGGTGTATCCCTACCATTGACGGTCATCAAAAAGTAGACAGAAGGCAAGCAAGATGCCTGAAAATGACAGAATCTGAGAAGAGGACTTCAAGAGAATATGATCAAGAAAGGAAGTGAAGGGTTCAGACGCACTTGGATACTTAGAAAAGCCATAGAAGGAACACTGAAGGTACACGTAGGACAAGAGACATCAAAATATATCTAAGTTGATTCTATTATCTGGCTTCGACAGGTAACACAGCTAGAAAATAAATAAAATAACAGTGATGTGTGAACATTAAGAATTAAATATTTCATGGATCTTACTTGCAGGGGGTGCTCAGCTACACAAACCCAACAACACAGACAGATGCAGGACACAAGTTCAACCACTCATGTTTTTTATTTTTCTTGTGGGAAATGCTTTTCCACTGTTTCCCACCTGCCCAGCACAGTGCACAGTCCAAAGCACAGTAAAAGCATCAAGCATTTTCTTTCTTTGTCTCTCTGTCTCTTTTGCTTCCACTCCTCCTTGCAAGCTTCATCCCCTTCCTCCCGACTCTCGCTCCCGGAGCACTAGTGGTGGGCTCCTTTTATGCCCCCTTAATCCAGAAATACTTCCGGATAAGGTGCAATCCCAATGTAGCAGGGCACTGTAGCCTTCCAGGTGAGGCAGGAGCTCAATATAGTAAGACACTGTAATCCCTGCAGCACCCCCTGGCAGCGCCAACAGAACCCAACAAGGTTGTGCAAAACTCCATCTCCCAAAGGGTCCTGTGGGAATTTGAGGCATCTCTGCAACCCAAGGGGGCTGCCATCTATTACTCTGGGGGAGATAATGTAATATCCTTCCACTTCAGATATGTCCCGACCAGGCAAGGGCTCCGGCTGTCCACCACAATGGAAAATGCTTTTTATTGTGTATTTGTTTAATGCACTTTATTATTTCTTCATTTATTTAATTCAGTGACACAGCACACAACTTGTATTCACAATAAAGCCAAAATGGTCAATTTTGACCCATCAAAACTGAGATTGTAGCCTGTAGGAAGTACTGTGCTTTTATTGGTGAGCTATCTGTAGAGCGGACATAAATCTGTCATGGGTCACAAATACAGCAGATTCTTCAGATGGAGACTCCTAATGAAAATTCAGAACATCTTCAATTAAAGTAGCAATTTGCACAGTAATTCTAGACAAGTTTTTCTTTTCACAGAAGTGCACAGTCACAATATAGGGGATGCACTTCACTGATGATTCACCAATCAAAGCACAGGACTTACTAGAAGCCAACCCTCTCAACTTTAACAGGAGGATATATATTCTGATATAAAGACATTATATCAGAGACCAGGGTGAGAAAGTTGTACCCCTTGGAAGTTCGAAAGCTCTGTGAAATGACTTGATGTTTTTCTAAATATGGGATTGTAGGGGTACATTAACTGCTAGTAATCAGAAGGGCAGAACAGAGACCAGAGGGAAGTAGAGGTCCCCCTTTGAAATGCAACATCTCAGTGAAAGGACAGATTGTTTTTCTAAATATGAGCTAGCAGTAGTACATTAACTGCCAATACTCGGAAAGGCAGAACAGGGAAGTCCCACTACAGAGTCCCAGCCCACTTCAAGCACTGTATATATGGCAAGAATACAAATAATACACATTTCTTTATGAACATAAATCTTACACTCCTGCCCTTTTCTAAATGTAGAATAAAAGAAGAAAGCAAAAAGCTGACTTATTAAACAGTGAGATCACTTAGAGTTTAAATGACTCAGTGATTATGGAACTGGTTGGATCACAAACCTGCATTCACAGGGGTATTCCCAGACTGGGCTAGGAAGCCAGCACTCTAGAGTTTAAAGTCTTCAATCCAGAAATGGCTCAAATTCTCCAGTGAGTTTTTCTGTAAGACAGATTTCTATTTCTATCAGGGCGGAATAGTGAACTACAATTCCTTTGGTTTGCACTCTTTTTCTGTTGCCTTGTGGGCACGTCCCAGAATGATGGCAGTTCTCTTGTCCCTCCAAAGACTTACTGGCTTGGGCTGGCTGCCCTGCATATCTGGAGTGTGTCCATGGTGAAGTACTTCTGCTTCTCACTTGGAAAGAGACTAGAATAGGCTCTAATGCATCCTGTATTCTCAGTCCCTATTTTAATGGTTTCATAGGAACACCTGGTGCATTTTGGGTATAGGGTGAGAGTACTGGACTGCTCTTATCGCTGCATTATACCATGTCACATATATACTATATGATGCTTCTTTATTTGTGTTTCAATATTTGTTTTTGTGTTATGGCTTCTTTATTAAGCTATGAATCATTCAAATAGCATTGTGGCCATTGTAGAAATGTTAAGAAAAGAACTGATTAAAGGAAGAATAGATGTTCATTGTTAATTTTTTCTGAACTTTCCTACTCTAGAAATTCATACAAATTATCAGAGAGAAATGTGTTTATTAGGAATTTAGAATAGTCATCAGCTGAAGAGCAACAAATGTGAAACTTTTTAAATTGAAAACAAGTTAGTGTATCCACATTTTAAAACAAGCAGGCATGAGTAAGAAAATGCTTGGCCAGAATTGTAACAGACTTTGAGTTACATTTTTTGGGGGTGCTTTGTGTGAGTAAGAAATTGCACAACAAAAGCTGTGTCAAAAATTAGACACAAGTAAGAAGTGAAATTGTGTTACAGCCAGCTCCCAAATCTATAGCATTTAGTGTGCAGTGAGTAGACAATAAGGCACACTTCAGGGACATGTTCATTTTTAGTTGGCCAAATGACCTTAGATGCACCCATTGGTCTAATCTCATTTGCAAACATCCTTAGTTCCTTATTTAATATGACCATTTTAAAGCAAATATTTCAGCTTTTGCTCTACTCTGGGAACGGAGTAAGCATCGTAATGGAGCTCATTCTACCTTCAAACTAAATTATTTAACAGAAACAATTAAATCCCCCATCCTAGGTTTTTAACTATTAATTATTAAGTAAAAGCCCTGGAGTGAGTTGACCCTGGAGTACAGGAGCTGTGTGCCCACCAGTGAAGTAGCAGATTTGAATGTTTTTCTAATCAGAGTCATTCCCCTCTTCTTTTCTACTATGATCGCATTTTAAAAGACGGAAGTTCTTTCATTTCATTTGATCCACCATCACTTTGAATTCTGCATGCACCTACATTGCATAAAGGTCATTAGCTTTTTCTTTTCTTTTTGGTGTCTGGGAAACCTATGGCAGAGGTCACGGTATGCATATTTATTTGGTACAGTGTTACAAATGAGACGACTGAATATGTCACAGATTAATAAGGGCTGTTAAAAGTCTACAATCCACAGCTCTAAGTTTTGGTATTTCACAAAATCAATCAAATCAAAAAAGCTGTATTAAGGAGTGGTTTATGTCTGATTTTCTAAAACGTTCAAGGAATTAATAAATGATATGAAAGGTACTAGTAGATAGATAGATAGAGTTTCACAAGAGGACACTCTTGTCATGACTATACTAACTGATAATAATATTAAAGAGGCCAAAATACACAAATAAGCTTTTCAAAAAATGAATCGAGCATCGCAGAGTCTTTTAATCAGTCCATTATCCACTGCTGTGTTGCTAAGCCTACTGCCATGAAACTTTCTACATTTTCATCAAAGTATTGGAACTAATTTGAGTCACCCAATGCCGTATTCATGACAAAATACAGGGTGGCGCAGGGAAATGGGAAATTTTAAATTGACATTCAATGCATGAATAAACTCAAAATATATATACAAAATATATTTATTACAATAATGTATTGTACAGGATGTGCAATTAATGATGGTAATCAATATTCATTTTATGTTTTAAAACATCATGAAGGTGTTGTTCATTTCTCCATACACATTCTGACTGCCTGTTGGGGAAATTCTGCATTGCTCGACGTAACATGTCAAGAGGAATGGCAGCAATTTGCTCTTCAATCCTCCTTTTTAGTATAGAAATGAATGCAGGACATGTGTGGTACACTTGGCTTTTAAGATGTCCCCACAGAAAAAAATCACGCAGTCAAACAGTGAGATCTGGGGATCTTGGAGGCCATGGAATGTCTCCGTTGCGTGAAGTAACGCACCTTCCAAACAATCGCTGAATAGCTGCCATTGACTGTCTTCAAAATTATGCACCCATGTTGCAGACAGGACGCGATGATGACATCCTAACTGGTAATGACGTTGAAATTCCCTCCGCGCAGCAATCACACTGTCACCATTCTTATTAATAGGTTTCACAGTGAACACTCATTGCGCACCAATCCTGCCTACTAATGGCAAGAGGTTCTAAGTGAAGTTGCATTAGTCCCAAACAACTGCCGACGTCCCAGGGTCACCAACACCTAGTTCCAAAATTTCCCATTTCCCTGCGCCACCTTGTATGATGAGCTGTACATACTGCTATGTCTCTTCATCAACACAGTGGATAGTTGGCTATTTCTGCAAACACTGTGTCAGCCCCCTTTAAAAGCAGCATTGACTGCAGGTTTTTGGATAGTCTCAAATACTTCTTGCCCATTCTTCTCTGGAAAAAGAAATGCACGCTATATGATGCTACCTGCTCACCTACTTTAAACAGTATTGTTTGTACACAAAGTTTTTTTACAGTCAATCTGGTGAGCAAGTGCAGTCCCAGTATTTCATCTAAAGCATTGAGAGTAACAAGTGCACGTGAGTGATGTATGTATGTATGTATGCAGTATCCGGGTTTGTGGAACTCAATTAAATTAAAGGAACCTAACAAATTTAAAGTCCCACTTAAAATACTTTCAAAAAGATGTTTCTGAAGAGGCTGAGAATCATGATACTGTACTTTGAAAAAATCAAGCCTATCAAAGCAGGTAAATTGACTGATTATGTTGGTTAGCAAACTTCAGCTTGTCTGTGCAGAAAGCCACTGTGTAGTTACGTCAGTTGATTGAACACCAAGAGAAAATGTATGTTGGTTACAGCTGTTTGTTAAATCAGGAATGTCTAGCAGGTTGAGTGAATTATCTGCCTTCATTCATTGTCATCTAGTGCCAACAGCAAAAGAGGGTATGGGGCAGACAGGACATGCCTTCATGTTGCTATCTATACCTATATAATCTCTGATACCATCTATATCACTCTTCACTGCCCTTCTCCTATTTTCCTTTTCCTCCATAAATCCCTGAATAACTCCTTCCTCCACATACAATGATTTCCTTGTCACATTACCATAATACTTTAACTACAATTTCTGTAACTTAAGCAGGTACTGCCTTCCCTGTTATACTTGCTGTAAAACTCACTCATTGTTAGCAATAATCTCCGACTGAGCCACATCTCAAAAGTTTCTAACCCCATTAGTAATCCTTCCTTACTGTCCACCCTTCACAACCATATGTTACAATTGTCCATACAAGTAACTATGAGTGTTACAATTTTCAGTTTCTTTTATCAATAAACCCTAAGAAACAAAATATTCCACTTGGTCCAACACCTTTTCTGTAACAGTTATAGTCACAGAATGACATTCTCTAACTAACACAATTATTTTTGTTTCTGTAACATTGATCAGTGGGAGGAAGCCGGAGCACTTGGAGGAAACGCACACTGACACTCTAACATAAACCTGAACCCAGCAGCAGCGCCACCACTGCGCCACCCAGAAGTACAGCAGAGTATTGAATTCTCTTGTTTTCTCCACTATTATTCTTATGTTTACTATTTGCTCTTTTGTTCTCAGTCTAGATCAAAAACTTGCCTGCTCTTTATCCTGCAAATAATCAATAATAAGAGTATCTTATTGGCATGTGTAATAATTCTATAATTTTGGCAGTCTGACAAGCTGCCTGTTTTTGGAAGCAGTATAAATACCAACTGTGTCCAATCAGTTAGCCAATGCACTGTTTCCCATACATCTAAACAAAGCTGATGCAGGATTTCAATCATATTGTCTCCAATTGTCCATTGTCTTCATGTCCTGGTGCCTTCTCCATATTTTATTTTTTGATTGCTTCTTCGATATTTAATCTTATTGGTGGCGATTCGATTTCCACCTTTTCTGTCTGATTAATTTCTAACTTAATGAATTTCTGTGATACTGTTGTTTCCAGGTGAACTTGCATACAACTCTATACAATAGGTTTCCCATTTCCTTCATTAGATGGTGTATAGTATTTGACCTAAAGTTTAAAATGCCTTATGCTGCTAAAGTAACCAGCAAACTGTTAGAACAGAAGGACACCATTACAATATTATAAGGCACATTTTATTAAACTTACAAAGAAAGTTTTCTGTTGCTTTCCTTTTATTTTTGGACAACATGGTTAACTGACATTCTGCCAAAGGAATCACTCTCAATTACACATGACAACAACTGCTATACCTGTGCCCTTTGTTTCCCGGAGCACCAGAGGTAATCTCTGGGCTTCCAGCTGAGCTACTTCATGGACACCAGGGAAGCAGGAGCTCAACTGCACAGTAAGGGCAGACAGTACAGACTCCACCTGTCTTCTGTTACCATGAGTCGTGTTAAGATCACAGGTGAATAAAATGGAATAGCCATCAATGCTGATCAGAAGTCTAAATGAAAACCCTAACCTCAGCAGTCTTGTGTGCTTCATGGAGACGTGACTTAGAACTGAAGCTCCGGATTCCAATGTTGCATTGGATGGATTTAAAATCATATGGGCAGACAGAAGCAGCAGCGAAAGCGGTAGGGAGAAAGGAGGTAGACATGTTTTTTCTGTAAATGAAAAATAACTAATTACAGGTTACAATTAAAGCACAGATATGCAATCTGAATGTTGGGCTGCTGCTAGTGGATTTACAAATGTATACATGCCATTGTTCTGGCAGTTTACATCTAGCATTTGATAGACACTACATTCGCAACAGACACATTATATTTTGTGGTAAGCAAACTGACAACTCACTACCCCAGAGCTTTCATCACAATTTTGAGGGACTTTAACCATGTTTCACTTTACTTCACCCACACAAATCTTTCCCAGTTTGTGGACTGTACAATAAGGAAAAGCAGGACCCTGGACTGGTTATATGCCAATGTTAAAGAATCATATCACTTTGTTGTTTTGCTACCTTTGGACAGATCTGACCATAATTTGGTACAGATCATAAGCCCATAGTCCAGTGGCAGCCAGGCACCACCAGGACCACGCAGGCATGGAAAACAGAGGGTGAGGAGACTGAGAAGGATGCCTTTAACACTAACCAAAACCTGCTCTGTGAGTCGCATGGTGAAAACACTGAGAGACTCACTCACTGTACCACAGACTGCATCAAGTTTTGAATGGATAACAGTGCTCACAAAGACAGTACACTGTTTTCCCAACACTAAACTATTGATTACAAAAGACCTAAAATCCCTCCTAAATAACAAGAGGACCTTGAAAATATGGGTAGAATTAAGTGGGTGCAGTCAGAGCTTAGGAAGGAGCTTCCTGAGGAGAAAGCACAGGTTACAGCATTGCAATGTAAAGGAAGTGTGGAACGTGATCGGGACTATCACTGGCTGCAAAAAGGCCATAAAACCTGAAGAGGGAGGGAACAAGAACAGAGCCAATGATCTGTACAAGTTCTTCAACAAGTTTCACTCATTCTTGCCAGTCCAGCCCTCTCCCCAACACTGCTAGCTTCTGTGTGGAAATTGAGAATGTTCTGAAAAACCCAACTGCCATCCATAACTTGCATGACCTTCCCCAAAATGACATCACACCTGTGGTCTCCGGTCCCCTTCGTCTTCTTTGTCTGTCTGTCTCTGTTGATCAGGTGAAGAGAGAACTGGGGAAACTCTACATGAACAGGGCTGTAGGACTTGATGGAATCAAACATGGGTCAGCCAGCTTTGCAGGGTCCTTCAACACTTGTTCTCCCTTTCCCTGAATTTGCTGAAGGTTCCCCAGCTGTCAAAAACATCCTGTGTGGCCTCAGTGCCAATGAAAGGGCATTCCAGTAACTTCAAGGACCATTTGCTATCACTTCATACATCATTAAGACCTTTGAGAAGCTGGTCCAGAATGAGCTTTGATCCCTGGTTTCAGAGTATCTTGATCCTTTAACAACAGGTGTGAAGGATGCTCTGATCTACATGCTCCACAGAGCCTACTCTTACTTGGATAAAGCTGGCATCACAATCAGGATAATTTTTTTTTTCCAGTGCCTTTAACACCATTCTGCCTTATTGATTGTGGAAAAACCTCAAGGATATGCTTCTTGATGCCCACGCAATATCCTGGATCATGGACTACCTGACTAACAAACTGCAGTTTGTGAGGCTCAAGGACTGTGTTTCAGAACTGGTGGTGTAATACTTGAGCACTACATGGAACTGTACTGTCTCCCTACACCATGTAATTCCACCACTTGCCACCTACAGAAATTCTCAGATAACTCCTCCATCACAGGCTGCACTGATAATGGAAATGAGTTGGAATACAGGAGGGTTATGGAAGACTTTGTCTTGTGGTGCAGGGAGAACCATATGCAACTCAACATCAGCAAGGCAAAAGAGCTGGTGCTGGAGTTCCAACATGCCAAACAGCCTCTAAGACCTGTCACAATTCAGGGGAATGGCGTGGAAGTAGTGCAGAGCTATAAGTACCTACATATAAACAGCCAACTGGTCTAGACTGACAACACAATGGCGCTCTACAGGAAGTGTGAGAGCAGACTGTTCTTCCTGAGGAGACTCCAGTCTTTTGATGTATGCAGCAAGCTGCTGGAAATGTTCTATCACTCCGTAGTAGCCAGTGTGTTTTTCTAAGCTGTGGTCTCCTGGGGAAGCAACTTGAGTTTAAAAGACACACAATCAGGGCCATCAACACATGGGCATGATAAGCAGTTGCCCGGGGGCCCCATTAGCGTAGGGGCCCCATGCTAATCTGTGTATGTTGTGACTTGCTGAGTGGTTGCGTAGGTAGGGGCTCCAGTGCACTGCTTTGCCCAGGGGCATATAATACTATTAAGACAGCCTTGCACACAATGCCTAAACAAATGTATCAGGAAAGCTCTCTCCATCGTAAGACTAACCCTAGACACACTGGAAGATGTTGTGGAAAAAAGGATAATTAGATGCCATCATAAAAAATTCCCTACATTCTGATCAGGAATTACTGTCTTGGGATAAATTAGGCATAGGCTCATTCCACATTGGTGTATTAAGAAGCACCTGTGGGGATGTTTTCTGCCTAATGCTGTAAATTTCTCCTTGGTATTAATAACGTTTATCTAATCTAAAAGTTTTTGAAAGAAGTACCCTATGTATAGATGACTGGAGAAAAACTGTATTCACTAAAGGGCATACACTTTCTACATTCCCTTTGCTATGCATGCATAGTGTGCACTTTTAATCTACATCAAATAGTGTTTTTTACAACTATAATAAAAATAAATTGACAATGACTCACTCAAAAAAGTACTAATTGAGATAAGTCACTAGTAATAAAAACTGAAATATAAATAGTAAAAAAAGTTCATAAAATGACACTGAAATTATAGTAAAAAGTAAATGATAGGTTGCTATATCACAGAATTAAAAACAAACTTAAAAAACAGAGCTAATACAACCTTGCAGACAGAACACTTTAATATCTACTCCATCCTCGGTAACTAGTACTCTTGTTATCAGAGGGGGCTGTTAAACATTGTTACAATATTAATATAATTCAGGGTCTTGAGGGCAAACAACCTATACTAATAGCTTTGGGCACAAAGGCAGGAAGGAACCCTGGACAGAGCACACATTAATGTTAGTGCCCACTCACAAGTTACAACCAACAATTCCACTAAGCTGAATAGCTTTGGGATGTAAGAGGAAGTGTAGCGTATCCAGAGGAATACTGATACAGACACAGCCATAGATATTGACTAACGAAAAATTAGAACTCAGGACATTACATAAAAAATGGTTTGAAGGCTTCACTTTTACAGAGCCATATGAGATAGCACTTTGCCTGAGTAACTTTGCACTGATGAAAAGAATGTTATTTATAAACATGACATGCAGGAGGAAAATTTCATAGTACATAGCAAGATAATTTAAAATCAATTGCACTGATATCAGGGGAGCGGAAAGGGCATCAAGAAACTAACAGTATGTGAGATTCACTATAAAAGCTTGTCACAAGGGAACCAGTGGGGTTTATTCCATATCACTGCAAAGAAAATCTTTGCACAAGAGTAAAAATAAAAAATGTCACTAGAGGATGCTGTTTACATAAACACGTATTGAGAGAAAACACATATACTCCAACTTCTCAAAGACAGGCAGTTAGTTTAATTGGTGGCACAGAAGTTTACACATATTCACTATGGACCATCCCAGGCTCTCTAAACCAAGGAAACATAATTAACACTAGAATTACCAGAGCCAACGAAACACTCGTAGATCCATTCCACCTTAAAACGCTTCGCACCTCTCCGTCAGCGTCTTTTGTCCTCTAAATGTGTGGATAAGCAGCAAACAGCAAGCAGCCTACTATCACATCCCCCCACCCTGCACAGTTGTCTCAGCTCAAGTCTGTTTACCTGCGTGCCAGTTGCTTAGAGTTGTATAGAGTGAGAAGTCAAGCAAAATCACAAATTTTATAAATACTATATCATTATTTGGAACACTTGCATTTCATGTGTGTTCCGTGTCTACAACATATTATGTAAACACATCATTAAAACAGAAAAAATGTTTATGTTTTGGTAATAATTGACAAAATGTAGACATGAAGTGTATAATGTGTGAAGCCTGAATTCCAAATATCAAAGAAACACTTTCACAAAAGGTACAAATATAACAGAACAAATGCGCTTTTATTCAAAAATATAACTGCAGAAAAACACCCACGTTAGGGTGCGATATTGACATGCATTTACTACAACTGCTTCAGTGGCGCAACGGCCTCAACTGTTGACTGGTAATCTAAACTTCACGGGTTCAATCTCTGACGGGTCCGTTTTGAGAAGTGAGCTGGGGGTAGGGGGAGCTGGGATCGTGAATGTGGCACTCGTAACCTTTACTCTGTAGGAAGTAAGTAAATAAATAAAGGATTCATTCAAAGGATGGTGCATGTACCCAAAACATTAACATTTATATGTTACTTACATAAAAGCCAGATCGAATGTTATTTACCTTGAGATATTTACTTACATGAAGACGGTTCTACATCAGATCAAGAATGTACTGTACTTTTGCCATTGCTGTACTTTGTATATGTACATGGGAAGCTCTGTACTCGTAAGTTTTCGCTGTAAGACGTAAGTAAATAAATAAAGGTAAATAGTTAAATAGCATTCCCATGAGTTTAGCAACAATTACCATACCTACCTATAATTGTAATTCTATTTTGCATGTGAGTCAGAACACACACTGAAAATGCCCATTAATATTATCAAAAATGCTGAATTTTTTATTAGTTATTTTAGAGAAAAATGTTGCAGACATTAATAAAATGACAGTGAGGCAATATTACTGTACTTCAAATCACAAAATACTAATAATATAAACAGAAATGACCACAGGTATGTACAGTATGTTGACATTATACTTCAACATCCTTTAGTTTTTGCAGTACCTCAAAGAGTAGGAAAAGGCATAACAATGGCACACAAAGCCACCATTAACTGAAGATTGATCCATCAGCAGAGATGTGCTGTTTTTGTTGAGAGAGTAGAAATAGTTTCACTTACATCTGCCAGCAGCTGAGATGTTGTGGCTAAGAAGCATAAGCAGGTTGCTAAGGTTGTCAAACAGCAACTTCCACCTTCAGCTTCAGGAGCTTGCATTTCTAAATTAGACAGCTCCATCTCCGCTGTTTATTTTGCAATGGTGCACAGCTCAGGTCAGGAATGATAGATTTGAAATGAACATAAAACAAGTAGAAATTAAAAGGCCTATTTCTAAAATCCAAGGAAAGTTTTCCATTTTTGCCCATCAATATCCACTCAATAATCCATACTAACAAAGTGAAAACACATGTTCAGAAATACTTCAAAATGTATTTAAAATTAGAACTTGAATTGTAGCAATTACAGCTTTATATCTTTTTGGGTAAGTTTCCACAAGCTTTACACACCTGGATTTAGGCACTTTGTCCAATTCTTCCTGGCATAGCCCGCCGAGCTCCAATGCAGTGACAGGGAAGCATGTATAAGCTACCATCTTATATGGTACCATCTTACCCTATGTGTTCTACTGGGTTTAAGTTGGGGCTTTGGCTGGGTCATCCAAGGGTAGGGACTTATCTCAAAGCCCCTCCAGTATTGTCTTGGTGTTTAGATGAAAGGTGAACTGTTACCCCAGTCTAAGGTGGTATGCTTGTTGAGGCAATTTTTCTTCAAGGACCTATCTTTATTTGGCTGCATTCATCTTTCCCTCAATTTTGACAAGTCTCCCTGTTCTTGATGCTGAGAAGCACTTCTATAGCATGATGATGCCACCACCATACTTCACTGTAGGAATGGTATTATGCAAATGATGAACAGTTGCCAGACCTAGGGCTTGGGGATCTTCACAAAAAGTTCAATTTCTGTGTCATCAGACCAGAGAATCTTTTTCCTGTTGCTCTCAGAGTCTTTTAATCTGTCATATGCATTTTACTCAAGAGTACTTTCTGCCTGGCCACTCTACCATAAATGCTTGATTTATGGAGTGTTGCTGAGATGGTCGTCGTATCATCAGGTTCTCCCATCTCAACAGAGGACTTCTGAAGCTATATTAGAGTGACCACTGGGTTCTTGGTCATCTCCTCGACAAAATGCCCTTCTTGCTCAGTTACTCATTTGGAACAGATGACCGGCTCTAAGAAATGTCCTTGTGATTCCAAACCTCATCCACTTCACAATTATTGAGTGCACTGTGCCCCTGGGAACACTAAAAGCTTGAGAAATAGATTTATACCCTCACCCTGATCAATGCTTCACCATAATTTTATCTCAGAGGTCCACGGAGAGTTTCCTGGACTTCATGGCTTTGGATTTGTCCGGACATGCAGTGTGAATTGGGGACCTTATATATGCAGGTGTGAGCCTTTCTAAAAGCTACCCAATCACTTCCATTTGGAAGAGGCTGACACTAATCACATGTCTCATGGAGGATTAAAGCAAACAGGAGGCACCTGACTACGATTTGGAGTTGCACAGCAAAGGGCCCTGGATACATGCAGAGTATAAATAAGAGATTTCAGATATTTTTCAATAAATTTGCAAACCTTTCCAAAAACATGTTTTCACTTTCTGATTATGGGTTATTGAGTGTAGACAGATCTATAATTCAATAAATTGTGTAGAAAATGAAGGCACGTGTGTACTTTCTGAATCTACTGTATATCGTGTATTATGTTATAAATTATAGTGAAACTACATTGTTTTTTCAATTGGTAAACTTTTACTGAATTTCTTTTCTAATTACTGTCTTGACATTTTGTTCTTGTGAATAACATTTCTGGTATGCTTGAAGCAAAGTAATACAAAGTCTTCACTTATATCTCTCACTTAGTAGGAGTGCAAAAACAACCATGTTGCACAGAGCTAGATTTCTAACAGCTGGCAGTTTTCTGGGGGGTGTTATATAATTAGTTAGGAATTGTATTATTAAGCAAGAATTAAAATAAGTCTAAATGTGTAACTCCATTTGAATTCAAATATACTGTATCTTTTGTAAATCTGGAACTAGTGAATAATATTATAATATTATATATAATCAATAATATTTCTCAAGGAGGATTATTGGCTCCAGAAGCCAGTTTAACTAACACAAGTGATATTCCTATTATATCACCTGACCAAAATTTCAATAAAAAAAAACAAGAAATTCTACAAACAAGTGGTGACAGTTCAGTCCACTAAAGTTGTCTGGATGGCTAACAAGTTTTGTTGTGCCAGTGTCTCATTCAGACTTTTCAGTAGATTGTTTCAAATTCCAACAACCCATTGTATGAAAGGTGCCTCCTGATTTACATTGTCAATGCACTTCTCCTTAATATACATTTAAATGGGTTTAGTTTATTATCGGTGTAATATCTGGAGCAAGAGAAATGTGTGGATAGCAGTCAGATGCAACTACATCCCAGTAACTTTGGGAATGGAATTATGGAAAACAAAGCTAAGACAGGAGTAAGGCTGAAATTAAGCACATAAGTACTAAGGACAGTAGAAAACTGAAATTTTAAAATTAATTTAAAACCATTAACATGTCCTTAAGAACATGATTTATCATTTAGTTAGAATTAAGTTACACCAACTTTATAGATGTTTTCCAGAATTTTGAACACCAGGGTGAGGTATCCATGCAGCCTTCCTTAGAGGTCTAATTCCCTTAGCTTATCAGAGCAGAAGTCATTTTCTTTTGGTCAGAGATGCACTTCACTCCTGCTCAGTCTGCGGTGTCTTTGTTGTAATGTACAGGCCACAACAAACACACTTACTACTGCATATGCACTCGCTACACTAGTACAGTTGAGGGTACTAAGTTTCCTTCTTTACATTTATCAGTTTGTATAGTGTACCCTAACATTTTATTGGACCTTTTAAAATCTTCTGCTCATTGCATATAATACTTCTTTTAATCGTGCTTAAATCCTTTCATTATTTAGTTTCCTCTTCAGTGTTTGTATCCTTCCACTTTTTATTGTGATCAAGTTTTTACTGCAATCAAGCAATCAGAAAGAAAAAGCATAAGCAATCAGTTTTGAGCAAATAAAAGTTAATATCCTCCACATCTATCCTAAAAATAAACAATACATAACAAAGAAAATGAGAATCGGAGGATTCAGAACTAAAGAAGACTGAGCAAACTGAGAAGAGAGGCACACCACACACAAGAAACCATAGAGGAGGTTGAGTTAAAAACAACAGCAAAATCAAAACAACAACACATTAAAACCAATGAACAGAAGAAACAGAAATCAAGGTGGTTGTTGTGCAATTGACTTTGTAACCCAAAGGATTCTCAAAAGAGCTTAAAAATTAAGAATATTAAAAAATCTGAGGGAAAAATGCAAAGAAAGGATAACATATCTTCTGCACATTGGGATATTTTTTGATGGAAGCAATAAACAGTTATAGGAAAGGTCAAGAGTGATGACAACAAAAAAAGGATAAGAAAGCTTTGACTGGGGGATCTAGAAGCCATAAAGGATCAGGAAAAGTAAGATCTTAATTAATTTAGATAACAAGTAGGTCAAGAGTGGGATGTACCAGGAGAGTGGGAGTTCAATTGGCTATCTTTGAAAGAAAGGACAGAATAGTTGGGGAGAAATTAGAACATAAGGCAAATTTTTGAACCATCCATGTCTATGAACACATAATAAACCCAGCCATAATTATGTGGAACCCATACCCAGTATGTTAGCAGGCAGATTGTGATGAATAAAAATAACTCACCATGTTTCCTGGAATTGACATTCACTGAGGTATCAACAAGATAACACTTACTACAAAATCTTAGCACATCTACTGACAGAAGCTTGGAATCCTGCAGGAATGAGATATCAACTATATTATATCAGAGTTAGTGATGAACACTTGTAATCTCACAAGCCAGTCAGATAGAATAGATAACAGGACTAACCTCCCAAATCTTCCCCTCAACATCAGTGACCCTATGCCGAAAAGCAACTCAAAACACACCCCCTCACTCTTCTTGTCAAACCTGCATGCAGTAGTCCTGGTAATTATAATTATGTAATAAACAGAAGAACAAATGCTGACACAATACCCACACTCATCTCCCTAAATACAATTTAGGCAATACTGTGTACCACAAATTGCAGGTTGTTCTTTAAGGTAAAATAAAGCTGAAAAATCACAGACCAAGTTAGATTTACAAAAGCTATGTGTATCAGCCATAAAGAAAAACTTAGCAGTGGTAGTAACTACACTTCACCCCACCTGCCATCCATAGGCTAAGAAGACATATGAGAGAATGGGGCCACCAGCAATCCCCAGTACAGCAGAATCCTAAAAATGATTTGAAACAATCCCCAAATGGCAAAATCAAGTCCTTTTAACATACCTATTAAAGAACATCATCTTTTGAAAATGTAAACAGTACATAATAACAGGCATCAAACTGTCATTCAATTAATCAATAGAAGAAAAGTGCTCAGTTTAATGGTGATCCCCTGGACAGAATGAGAAAAGGAGACCGAGAAACCAAAAGACAGAGTTAGTGTACCATTTGCTTGGAAGTTATCAGTGGTTTCCATAGCTTCCTTTGGGTCATTGTAAAATATAGGTTGAAAAGTGTGGAATGATCTAAGATGGGCTGGCTATAAGCTGAAAGGCAGGAACCTCACTTCACGTGCTGTTTGCTTTACAGCATAAACTCACAGATGACATGAAGCTGCTCTAAAACAAAACCTTTTTAGGCTGTTAAAAAGTACATTTATATCTCACATACCAGTACATTCATGTCTATTCACCTCAATGCAGAATGATTTCTTCATCTGACTACAGACCTCAAAGGTGAGACCTTTGTGACCCAGATGACATCTTTACACCCAAAGAATATTCGTTAGAGAATTACCTTGGAGCAGCCATTCTTAATCCGTTTAATCTGAAGACCCAAATGAGACAATCATTATCAGAGTGGGCCCAATAGTAAGATTATTTACATAATGACAGCAAAGTTATAGACAGACAAATAACAATGGCCACATACAGTAATAAAATGAAGTAAACATTTTTGTGCCCATTCATGCATTCTCTTGTGAATGTTACTAAAAGTGGAAAGCAAACAAAATGTTAATAAACAATAATTATCATTCAGACTGGGAATAGAACCACTTCCAGTGTAAATGCTTAGTGTGAGCTTTAGTAAAAATGAGAGAAATACATTTTACTTTATAATGAGTATGGTAATGATCATTTTTGCAAGGATAAATGGTCTTGAATGGTTACTAAACTTAGCCATTTGAGTCATGGTGCCAGAAAAGAAACAAAGTAGTCAAAAATAATTAATTGATGCAGTTTATTTACCTTGTATTAAATACCATTTTTTTAATGAACTCCACCATTAAAATTACATTATTGTAAAAGAGTTCGCAAATATATAACTAAACAATTTTTAATAAACAGGTAAGGGAGATGTGCAGAGCTGCAGAAACTACAGGGGAATAAAGTTGATTAGCCACACCATGAAGACATGGGAAAGAGTCATGGATGCTAGGCTGTGAGCAGCAATATGGTTTCATGCCAGGAAAGAGTCCTACAGATGTGATGCTCACTTTAAAAAGTGCTGATGGAAAAGTACAGAGAAGGTCAAAGGAATTGCATTGCTTGTTTGTGGATGTAGAGAAAGTGTATGACAGAGTGCCAAGAGTGTAGTTATGGTACTATATGAGGAAGTCGGGAATAACAGAAAAAAGTATGTGAGGCTGGTGCAGGATATGTATGAGGAAAGTGTGACTGCAGTGAGGTTTGTGGTAGGAATGACAGCATGGTTCAAAGTCAGAGTGGGATTACATCAAGGATCGGCTCTAAGAGCTTTCCTGTTTGCAGTGATGATGGACAGGTTGACAGATGAAGTCAGACAGGTCTCTGCGGACTATTATGTTATTGGATGACATTGTGATTTATAGTAAGAGTAGACAGCAGATTGAGATGAACCTGGAGAGATGAAGGTACACATTCGACAGAAGGGAAATGAAAGTCAGAAGGAGTGAGACAGAGTACGTGTGTGAATGAGAGGGAAAGTGGTGGAAGGGTACAACTGCAAGGAACAGAGGTGTTGAAGGTTGAGAAACTTAAATATTTAGACTCAACAGTCAATAGCAACAGAGAGTGCAGCAGAGTAGTGAAGAAGAGATTGCAGGCAGGGTGGACTGGGTGGAGAAGAGTGTCAGGTGTGATTTTGATAGAAGAACATCTGGAAGATGGTAGTGAGACCAGCAATGTTGTATGGTTTGGAGACGGTGAACTGATGAAAGGACAGGAGGCAGAGCTGGAAGTAGTGGAGTTGAAGATGCTACATTTTTTGCTCAGAGTAACATGGGTAGACAGAAATAGGAATGAGTATATTAAAGGGACAACACAGGTACGGCAGTTTGATGACAAAGCGAGGGAGGCTAGGTTTGAGCATGTACAGAGGAGAAATGAGTGGCACCTAGGGAAAAGAATGGTAAGGGTGGAGCCAAAGAGGAGATTAATAAATGTAGTGGTAGAAAATTATGTGAAAAACAGGGAGAGATGGATGATCTGCTGTGGCGACCCCAAAATGGGAGTAGCTGAAAGAAGATGTAAATAGGTAGCTAAATTATTCTTAAAATATTTAGTTGCTATTCATTTTTTATACAGGTGATAGGATAAATCATGTTGAATAATTTGGTAAACAGTCCAGTCTGAAATGTGTAATGCTACTGACTGACATCTCTGAATGCTGAAAGCTCTGCTCTCCCACCCTTTTTCATATTTTCTGGTGTTTTACAGTTCATGACAGTTATACAAGTCCAACATACACATTAATCACATTATCAGCAGATTAAAGTTTATGAAAACCTCTGAAGTAAAATAGCAGTAGAAGAAGAAATTCACCCTTGCTGAGGACAATCTTATTTGCACATCATGTGCAGATTTAGATTTACACCAAACACTCAATGAGGTCTACTGAAATGTAATGTCGCATCCAACACTATCATTGCACTATATATTGTATACTCCCACCCAATTGATTCACTCATCACCTACATCCTAAAAGCTGTCACATTTTTGTGCTGCACCCATGATTTTGGTATCAACAATTCAATCTAGCGTTGCAGTCCCTTTGCCTCACAAGCTTGTAGGTGTCATTCCCCCTTGTTTTATACGTTGCTTTGCTTGTCAGTCATTTCAGTTTAATCGTTTCACAGGTTGTGAAGGGGGGTGATGCGTAGCATCACAGGGATTATCTACCATATTTACATGCCATAGAATACATCATCTATATATTGTTTCACATGCAGCTGCAATAAGTAGTACATTAAATAGAGGGCGGAACATCACCTGCCACGGAATTCACATTTGGAAGAATTTGGCTAATTTTACTATAAATTCATGTGGCCACCTATCATAAATATGTCCGCAAAACAAACACTGCCTTACAGTATGAGGAGTACGGGAGGTTTATATGACAAAAGAGGGGAAGAAAGTAAGACTGGGGGTTTAAGGCAGAACTGAGGTTTGGTGACACACAATTGTAGTACCAGTCATTGTCACAACTGCTGCTGAATTCACAAGGTTTCACTAGGGTTTGTTCATCTTGTCACATGTGTTGCTGTTATCACATTATCCTCGGTATTATGTCTCTAAAAACAATTGTGAAATTGTTAGAGAGGCCCTGTGAAGAGCAAAAATGCATTTTTTTAATGTGAAGCCTGAAATGACAAAGTACACTAAACAAAGTATTATTAAGGGCAAATGTCTTATTAGGTATTGTTTTTATTGCTAAGGTTATTTATAGTTACTTCTGTTCATTTTCATATATTTTGTGTTATTTTTCACCAGGGTTTCTCCTCTGACTTGTGATGAGATTCCTTGTTTGTGTCCTTTTGCTCATGCTCGTTTCGTTTGTTCGCACTAATAATGTTATTTTTGTTAATTATTTACATTATTCTGTACTTTTATTAGTCTTAGGGTTAGGGTTCCTGCCCTGGTTCCAGTTCTGCTAGGATAGTTCATGAAGCCCAAACTCTGAACGTGAATTTATTAAGTGTGAGAACTGGAACAAAGGACAGAAAATTATTTACATGCTTTGGCGGCTTAATTAGACAAATAATCCGAGGCCCATCTCAATACAAGTTATTGATTACTGCAGTGGTTCTCAACCTGTGGGGTGGACACCCCTAGAGGGTGCGAAGTAACAAAAAGGGGGGCACGAAGATGTGAAAAAAAGATAACAAGAATCAAAATTTGAAAATAAAAACATCTGTTGAAACCAAAACAAATTAACTTAAACTACATTCTGATACTAGAACAATAAATATAGAGTTAGATAAATGTTGATAAAAGTTAAGTAGGTGTAATAAAATATGCATCTACATTTCAAAAAAAATGTTAGGGGGGGCGTGATTAAAACTGTTATGAAAACTCGGGTCGGAAATACTTAAAGGTTGAGAAATGCTGGATTACTGATAAACTTTATAGCTCGGAATTTAAGCTTTTTAGAGCATAGAACACTTCTATGAACAATACTTCCTGACAATGCTTACAAAGCACAGATACTTCTAATACCTGGCATAATAACAAAAGTTTTTTCCACAGGATTTATTTAAGTCTTTCTGTTTTTTATTTCTCTAGTGAATTTTCTCTCCATAATATTGTGCATGCAAGCAGCAAATAAAAAAAAATGTTCAACCATAAAGCATTATCATTCATGCACATCAAAAAATCATTTGAAGTTTTGCAGATAAATACAGAAAGTGCTTTCAGTGTGCTAATGTTACAAAAAATCAATACGTACGTTTTTCAGACTTCAAGAAAATATTTTGAATAACAACATAAATTCTCAAGGCTAAATAATTCATTTCAGAATCATATGAGGGGTGAAGCCATCAGACACAAGGCAGGAGCGCACATATATTTACCAGGAAACCCAGACTACCGACATCGACATGATGAGAACATGCAAACTCCACACAGGGCTGGGGTTAGAATCCAGTACAAACCACTGCACCTTGTGATAATAATTTGAGTTATTATTTCTTATTTTTTTTCCTTTTTATAAAAGTACAAGAGGAAGAAAAATCACTAGTAATACAGTGATGCAGTGGCACTACTGCTTCCCAGGAAAATGGTTTGAAATCTAGCCACTATCTTTGTGGAGTACATAGGTTCTTCTTGTGTGTGTGTGTGTGTGTGTGTGTGTGTGTGAGATTTCCATTCATTTCTCAAAGACATAAAGCTTAGGTTGACTGGGTTTCAGCAACTGTGTGTATGAATGTGCCCTTTAATGAAATATGGTCCCATCCTTTGCTGATTTCTACCTTCTATGGGATATTGCACCATTGGATCTGGACCCTGAAAACTCAGATTAACAATAAGAGACTACCCTACATGGATAAATGATGGATGGAGTGTTTTGGTCCTAACATGAATATACTAAAGACCATTATAGTTAATTAATACTGTGTGTAACTCTTCAATGAATCAGCTGCACAGTTGTCTTGTGGAACTAACATCCTGGATGGCTGACAGTTTTCTCAATCTTAATTAAAATAAAACAGAAGTGCTGATAGCTGGTCCTCCTGCCAAAACTCAAATTGGCTATGAACTCTTTGACTCTTTTCTGGACTTTTACGAACCTCTTGTTCAGAATCTTGGTGTTATTTTTGACGAGCTGTCCCTAGTGGCTATGCCTGCATAGTAGTGAAACAGGACAGCGAGGAGGGTCCTGTCCTGCCCGGCACCCTACACCTGACGTCATGCATCCTCCTCCCATTGGACTGCAGCCTCTGTCTTGGATTAGTGTGAATATATGATTCGTAACACAATAATAGAAGTCGCAAAATCAACCGGAATGTTCAAGCAAATTCTAGAAAAAAACTCCATCTAAATCAATTAAGTGGACCTTGTTCACTAGATAAGCTGAGGTAATGAACGTTCCAAGGCTGGCGCGTGAGTGAGGAGGGCCCTGGCCCCCTCCCCTCGGCCTGCTGCATGGCTCTTAGATTCTAACAAATATATCAGTACTGCAAGCAAACTATGATACATAGCACAATGAGAAAGGTTGCAAAATCAACAGGAATGTTCAAGCAAATTATAGGACAAAAACAATCTAAATCCGTTAAGTAGTTCTCTCATGAAAAGTGGACAGACAGACATTGGATTTTATATATATAGAGAGATATTAACATCTCTTTTGAGAAACAGATACATTCTTTGGTCAAGAGCTGGTTTTTCCAGCTTCATCTTTTACCTAAGGCTAAGGCTTTATTATCTCCTGAGGATCTTGAGAAAGTTACTCATGCTTTTATCTTTTCTTGGCTTGATTAGTGCAACTAGTTTTATTCTGGGATCAGCAAATCACTGATACACAGAGTGCACTTACTGTAGTCCACAAAGCAGCTGTCCGTTTCCTGGTTGGGGCAAGAAAGTTTGATTCTGTATCTCCAATTTTTGCCCCTGTTGCCTGTTAGTTTCAAATTGATTTAAAAATTTTGCTACTGGTTTTTAAATCAATACATGGGTATGCTCCCACCTATTTGTTTAATTTTGTGCCAAAATTAAATAAATAAAATTGCATTTATGAAATAATCACATGCATACATACATAAATGAGTCAATAACTATTAGAAAATACAATAATAACACAGATTTTATTTCAAAATGGTCTAATATTTAAGAACTAATTTTATTTCACAATGCAAGTTTTCTGAATGGCACATTTCCAAATTGTTGTTTTAATGACAGCTCAATTTATTTCATAATGTCTCTTTTCATGATAATTTTGTCACTTGCCAATTAAAACCAACAGGCTGATCCTGTTGGTTAATCCTGTGCTGTCGATTACTTTTACCTTATTACAGGTGCGTTGTATCTTCAATGCCAGGGCATTCAAACCAAAAACACTGATGATGTGCCTGGTAAAAGAAAACAAGCTGCTAGTCTTGCACTGTTACTCTCCTTAATGGAATTATTTCAGTATATCTGATCACTCCTCCCCTCTGCCGTTCTCTTTCTCCTTTCAGCAAGAACAACCCACAACTCCTGCTAACTATTTATCCACTTCTCGTCTTGAATGTTCTTGAATGTTCTTGAAGGTTTACGGAATGCTGGGTCTCTCGCCTTGTTCCCTTCTAATCGGTAACTTTAGTCACATATTTAGCGACAACAAGACAAGTCTGGCAGCCACAACATGATGCTGTTTTAAGAAGAATTGATGATGCATTGCGACTACTCAGACAAATAAGTGTTTTTCAGAATGTTCATGTTAATAAAAAGGGTCCCAGTAGTTTAAGATAACTGAGTGGTGTGTCCGCACAGAACGTTATCTGCATTAATGTATGCCTTTGTCACTTCTTCATTGGCTATTTCTGTGCAAACACGGCACTCAATCAGTATTAAATTACTAAGGAATCCTTCACTGAAGTCAACATTTTGAAGGGCACTTTTTGGTTGTCTGTCTGAGTATTTCCAATATATTGGGAATTTGAGTCAAAATAGCATTGTGTGTTAAACAATCTTTTTCTATTCAAGCTAATCTTTCATCTTTTGACTGCCTTTGTTTGTTCGCAGTTAGAATGCAAACTTGGGTAATGCTGAAAATGATTAGCAGCCTACTGCCTATGATCGAAGAAAAGTAACCGAAAGTAAAGGATTAACCAATTTACAGTAGCCTTACCACAGTCACTTCAGAAAAGGTAATCCACCTGAAACTAAGCATGTTTAGACCCAGCCAATACCCGAATGGAATAACATCTAGGAAAAGCTTGCTGGAAGAGGTTCTGGTTAAGCCAGCAAGGAGGTCTGTGTGTGAATCTCAATGTCCTAGTTCAGTGATAGGATCGGCATGTTATAAAAATGGTGTCGTCTTTCATCTGAAATGTAAAACTGAATTCATGACTGTGGTCATAAAAGATACCCAAGGCATCCTTCGTAAAAGAGTTGGGTATTTCCTGATGTCCAAGCTACCTTATCCACCATGGCCTGGTCATTCCGGCCCCCTAATCATCCTCTGTACCTTATTGGCTAACTATCTCTCTCTCACCCTTTCACCGGCTAATAGCTAATGTGTGGTGAGCATACTGGAACAAAATGGCAGCTGTGGATGCTGCATATTAGTGGCTCACCCCTTTCTATGTAATAGTGCTTTGAGGGACTTGAAAAGCACTATTTAAATGCAACCTCTTCTTGTTCTTCAGTAGGAACAGGTTCAGCCGTGTGGTCTTTGTCTTAATTAGCAAGTGATGGAATCATCATGAAAGTGGCATTCTGAAATAAATAGTACTGGCATTCAAGGGGCCATTCATAAAAGTTGCATTGTGAAATAAAAGCAGTCTTTAAAATTAAGGCCTTTTTAAAATAAGACCTGCAATAGTTACATGCAAGGCAACTGCAGTTTTAATCCAAAATAAAACGATGGCATTGTATTTCATATTCATTTGATGTTTTTTTTTATTTAATTATACATTTTTTCACAGCTCATTGACTCATTTATATATTACCTCTGTACTTTTGCATGTGATTATTTCTTTCACAGTTTCCATTTTATTTATGTCAATTTAGCACAAATGGTATTCCACATGATATGGCCTATATGTGACAATAGTAACCTTAAAAAACTTTAAGAATAATCTAATTGGCAGCCATTTGCCAATCTGTGAAGTCTAACTGCCCTTGTCCCCAAAATCTCTTGCATTTTACTTCCTCTGTAAGCTCTTGAGAATAACAGGACACCGCCTGATTCAAATTACAGCGTACAAATACACCCAGGTATATCATCTCTATGTCTAGAGCTCATTTTCCTCAAATATGTTTCATGGAAAAACAGGAGCAAACTGACTGCATAATGTTACTGTATCTAAATCATTATTATAATATACAGCTGCCTTGCCAACATTCTGTTAGGCTATTTCTTTATAACTTAAACTCTGCTTTATCCTCACCCTAATGAAGGTCAATGTAAACTTTACATCAGTGTTTGCCAGTAACCTCAGGTAGGAATCCTGGAGTGTTCAATTATTGTAGCAGGGATTTAATTTAACCATGTTTTGTTTTTTACTCTAAGGCCAGGCAATATCTAAACACTTCCAAAACAAGGCAAATATTATTGACAGCACTCCCAATATGGGAATGTCCTTTGTAGCATGTCCTTTCACACAGTCTAATAACAGAATCCAATCGCTAGCAGTTAAGCTCCTAACAACACATATGCCTAAATTTTCATAGTTTCTGTTAGAGAAATTCGGCTATTGATGTGACAGGTCACAATGCAATTTAGAAGCAATTAAAATGTAATGAATGTGCTAAACTGAAACCTCTGCCTGGAAGGCTTTTTCTGTATATGAAGGATTTGTGTTTTGTCCTTTAGAGAAGCTGCAAAGTAAAAAAGGGACTCCAAATAAGTGCTTCAATGGTTTATTTACAGTTTGTGTATATTAACAAGTTTGAAATGATGCCGCTTAACAGATACAAAGTTAGCCAGACGAGGCTCCTCTGTGAAATGATGTAAGGAGGAACTCATTAAATTTCCTGGCTCTTTTCATTTTGTTTTCAAGAAAATAAAAGCTCTACCGCTGCACTCGGTGATTGTTTAAGAATTCCTTTAGGCCAAAAATAGTTCTTATCCACAGCTCCAATACATACTGTTGACATATAATATTTTGTGTATTATTTTATTTTAGGTTTAAAATGTATAAAACCTGCTTTCACCCTTTTCTATTACAGTTGTGTGGTTATGTGCTTTATAAGGACTTATCTTTGCATTTGACAAACTTCCTAATGCTGTTTGGTGGTAAATGGAGAGCAATTTCCTGAATACAAATATTAGAGCATGACATTAACAAGTTTTCCTAGCTTAACAATTGTAACAGAGCCGAGTAGCATTAAGTACGCAGTAGCCACATTATTACAGTATGTATATAGGCTGATCAACACAAATAACTTGCTACTCCAAACAGCCAATTAAATGGCTACAACTCAGAAATTATAGCATAAAAAACATATTCAAGAAGTTTAATTGTTGTTTGACCAAACATTTGAATGAACAGAATGACTGACCTAAGCAACTTTGAATAGGGTGTGAGGGTTGGTGCCAGACATGGTATTTCATAGCTGATAAAGTGAAGAGAGAGCTGGAAGAATTGTGCACAAACAAGGCCATGGGGCCAAATGGGGTTGGCTCCAGGGTGCTGAAAACATATGACATTCAGCTTTGTGGGGTCCTTCAGCACCTCTTCTCCCTTTCCCTTTCCCTTTCCCTGTGTTTGCAGAAGATTCTCCAGTGGTGGAAAACATCATATATAGTTCCAGTGCCAATGAATGGGCATTCATTCCAATGATGTCAAGGACTCTGGACCAGTTGCTCTTACTTCATACATCATAAAGAATTTTAAGGGGCTGGTCTGACTATTATTTCTAGAACTTCTTGATCCTCTACACTTTGCTTGTCAGTTACATATAGGTGTGAAAGACCTTGGACTTGGACAAAGCCAGCACCCCACTTAGGATAATGTTTGATTTTTTCCATTGCCTGTAACACCATTCTGCCTCATCGACTGAGGAAAAAACTCAATACATTGCATCTTGTTGCCCCCAAAATCTCCTGACGAACAGACATTTGTGAGACTCAAGGACTGTGTGTCAAAAATGCTGGTGGGTAATACTGGGGTAACTTGTGGAATGTCCTGTCTGCCTTCCTGTTTACCCTCTACACAACTGTGCTTGCTACCCACAAAAATTATCAAACTCCTTTAACGTCATGGTACAAAAATGGCCTCTGATTCAAAACCAATCCCAAACAGGCCTACTTCAGACCAATGTGTGCACATACTTCCTTTTCACACCTTCCCTCCAACTCCTTCATGATAGGCAGCATTTATAATGGAGGTGAGTTGGAATACATAATGCTTGTGGAAGGCTTCATCTTGTGATGCAGTTAGAACCACCTACAACTCAACATCAGCAAGACAAAGGAGTTGGTGGTGGTCTCCTGATATGCCAAAGAATCAGTGAAACCAATCAACATTCAATTGGATGACGTGGAAGTGGTGCACAGCTACAAGTACCTGAGGGTTCACATAAACAGCAAACTGGGCTCATCTGACAACACAATGGTGGTATACAAGAAAGGCCAGAGCAGACTGAACTTCCTGAGGAGACTCAGGTGTTTTGATGTATCCAACAAGCTGCTGGAAATATTCTACTAGTCTGTAGTAGCCAGTGTGTTGTTCTATGCTGTAGACTTCTGAGGAAGCAATTTCAGTTCAAAAGAAGCACAAAACAAACATTTCAGGAAGCCTGATCCACCACAGGGCTAATACTGGACACAGTGGAAGCTGTTGTTGAAAAGAAGATAGTGGCAAAATTGGATGCCATCATGAAAAATCCCCTCCATTCCCTCCAGGGGGCGTTTTCTTGAAGCACCTTTAGGAGTTTTTTCTGCCCAGTGTTATCAATCAATTCAGTGTTTCCTCCCAATATCACATACTAATTGCTTATAATCTTTTAGTTATTTTTATCAGTTTATGCATAATACATATTTCTTATTTATTTACATATCTACCGATTGTATAATTTTTCCTGTGAGTCTATACCTTCGATTTTTTTTATGTTTCTGCAGCTGCATGCATCAAAATGTTCCGATGGAAATAATACAATTAATCTAATCTAATCCCGGATCTCAGAAATAGTAGTCCCTGTGAGAATTTCACATATTACAGCCTGTAGAGTTTACAGAAAGTTTGGGATTAGACAAAGAACATCAGTGAGTGTCAGGTCTGTTGGTCAGAACATCTTGTTAATAGGAGAGGTAAGACAGGACAAACTTGCTCAGCTAAACGGAAGGGTCACCTATTTCAGATAACAGCTAAATGCATCAGTGATGGATGATGATCTGCCATGGACCCCAGCTAAGCTGTACCACACCATCACTCATTGTTAAAGTGCATGGGAGGGCCTGGATAACCCACTGGGTAGGAGCAGATGGATCCTGCAGAGATTGGATTGTTCTGACATCCACCAGATTTTACTTGTTTCATTTTAATTATTAATATTTTGATGCATTATAATCATAATTCATAAAAAAAGACAGATAGAGAGACAGAGTAGTCACAGTCATGGTGAGGCATTATGTGCTGAATAATTTGTTGACTGAAAGTTCTTAAGACTAGTGAGTCAGAAAGAAGATGTACAGTGTTGTTCATAATGAAGCTCAGTTTTGTTTTCATTCACAATTCTTTATGGCCATCATATACTCTTTTTTTAAATGGATACTTCCAGCAAGATAATGTACCATATCATAATGCATACTTCTCACCAACATGATATTGACTTCAGTTTACGCCCATGACCTGCACAGTGTCCAGATTTTAACCAACAGCCCTGCTGATATGGTGGACCAAGATGTATACAGCATGAATCTGTAGCTGCAAAATATAAAGGACTTAAAGAATGTTCGGTCCACCCTGTTAAATTCATTCGTCAGAAAAAATCAGGCTTTCCAGGATGTCCCCCACTCCCCAGTGGTGGACACATTGAGATCAGATTGGGACAACTAGTCTTTTACGTAATCTTTTTCAGATTATTTACTGTTATGTCTTTCTTTCTGTGTTTATGGGCAGCTTGTTTCAATTCAGACCACATTTGCATTTGGCTTAGCCAACCATTTGTTGGTCATGTTGAAAGCTCCACCTGGTATAAAGTCATACCTTTCAGGTGCAGACAAGCTAGCTTTACACCAAATATCCCAACACATAGAGCATCAGGGCCAATGTGGCTTACATAGTTCTTACAGCGGCCATCCCTATTTTTTTCATAATTGGTCTTTTATTTGGATATAACCCACATCTCAGACCAAATATATTAATGGTGTGGGTGCAAAAAGTTCAATTAAAATCCCAATAGTTTTTGGCACAATCCAGCTGCTTTGTTTCATATGGTCAGTGGACTTTCACCATAATGATGGTTCCTGCATCTGATTTTTCTGCGCGTAAGCACATTTCGCTTTGTGCTTACGCCATGTTATAGTGCGAAGTTCTACGCACGGCGCTATACATGAGGCCCCTGGTCATTCCGGCCCCTAATCATCCTCTGTACCTTATTGGCTAACTATCTCTCTCTCACCCTTTCACCGGCTAATAGCTAATGTGTGGTGAGCATACTGGAACAAAATGGCAGCTGTGGATGCTGCATATTAGTGGCTCACCCCTCTCTATGTAATAGCTTTGAGGGACTTGAAAAGCACTATTTAAATGCAACCTCTTCTTGTTCTTCAGTAGGAACAGGTTCAGCCGTGTGGTCTTTGTCTTAATTAGCAAGTGATGAAATCATCATGAAAGTGGCATTCTGAAATAAATAGTACTGGCATTCAAGGGGCCATTCATAAAAGTTGCATTGTGAAATAAAAGCAGTCTTTAAAATTAAGGCCATTTTAAAATAAGACCTGCAATAGTTACATGCAAGGCAACTGCAGTTTTAATCCAAAAATAAAACGATGGCATTGTATTTCATATTCATTTGATGTTTTTTTTTATTTAATTATACATTTTTTCACAGCTCATTGACTCATTTATATATTACCTCTGTACTTTTGCATGTGATTATTTCTTTCACAGTTTCCATTTTATTTATGTCAATTTAGCACAAATGGTATTCCACATGATATGGCCTATATGTGACAATAGTAACCTTAAAAAACTTTAAGAATAATCTAATTGGCAGCCATTTGCCAATCTGTGAAGTCTAACTGCCCTTGTCCCAAAAATCTCTTGCATTTCACTTCCTCTGTAAGCTCTTGAGAATAACAGGACACCGCCTGATTCAAATTACAGCGCATAAATACACCCAGGTATATCATCTCTATGTCTAGAGCTCTAATCCTCAAATATGTTTCATGGAAAAACAGGAGCAAACTGACTGCATAATGTTACTGTATCTAAATCATTATTATAATATACAGCTGCCTTGCCAACATTCTGTTAGGCTATTTCTTTATAACTTAAACTCTGCTTTATCCTCACCCTAATGAAGGTCAATGTAAACTTTACATCAGTGTTTGCCAGTAACCTCAGGTAGGAATCCTGGAGTGTTCAATTATTGTAGCAGGGATTTAATTTAACCATGTTTTGTTTTTTACTCTAAGGCCAGGCAATATCTAAACACTTCCAAAACAATATTATTGACAGCACTCCCAATATGGGAATGTCCTTTGTAGCATGTCCTTTCACACAGTCTAATAACAGAATCCAATCGCTAGCAGTTAAGCTCCTAACAACACATATGCCTAAATTTTCATAGTTTCTGTTAGAGAAATTGGCTATTGATGTGACAGGTCACAATGCAATTTAGAAGCAATTAAAATGTAATGAATGTGCTAAACTGAAACCTCTGCCTGGAAGGCTTTTTCTGTATATGAAGGATTTGTGTTGTGTCCTTTAGAGAAGCTGCAAAGTAAAAAAGGGACTCCAAATAAGTGCTTCAATGGTTTATTTACAGTTTAATTGTGTATATTAACAAGTTTGAAATGATGCCGCTTAACAGATACAAAGTTAGCCAGACGAGGCTCCTCTGTGAAATGATGTAAGGAGGAACTCATTAAATTTCCTGGCTCTTTTCATTTTGTTTTCAAGCAAATAAAAGCTCTACCGCTGCACTTGGTGATTGTTTAAGAATTCCTTTAGGCCAAAAATAGTTCTTATCCACAGCTCCAATACATACTGTTGACATATAATATTTTGTGTATTATTTTATTTTAGGTTTAAAATGTATAAAACCTGCTTTCACCCTTTTCTATTACAGTTGTGTGGTTATGTGCTTTATAAGGACTTATCTTTGCATTTGACAAACTTCCTAATGCTGTTTGGTGGTAAATGGAGAGCAATTCCCTGAATACAAATATTAGAGCATGACATTAACAGGTTTTCCTGGCTTAACAATTGTAACAGAGCCGAGTAGCATTAACACTAGAATTACCAGAGCCTTAAAAAACTCGTAATTCCGTCCCACCTTAAACTGCTTCTTAAATCCCTTCACACCTCTCCAGCCTTTGTCTTCTAAATGTGCTGATAAAGAGAAGCTTGGAGCAGCCGGCTATTCCATTCCCCACCAATTTAGAGCGTACGAACTTCTCTCAGCTCATGCCTTGATTGAGTATCTGGGAGTGAAGTGGAGTTTTAGAGTGGAAATAATAGATCGTTGTTTGGAACACACGCATTTCATGTCTGTTCCGTTTCTACAGTAATCTGTGTCAACACATTGTTAAAACAGAAACGTTTTTTATATTCTAGTAGTAGATGACAAAATGTAGGCATAAACTATATAGTGTATGAACCCTGAAGTCCAAATAGCAAAGAAACATTTTCACAAGAATAACACAATTGCTTTTATTCAAAATATAACTGCAGAAACAAAAAGCCTTTAACACGCGACATTGACAACAGTTTATTGTAACTGCCTCTGTGGTTCAATAGATCAGCCCCGCTTGGGAATCAAGAGATCACGTTCGATCCTGCCCCTCCATTTTGAGAAGTAAACTGCTCTTAGTCTTACTGTTTTAGAATAAAAGCATACATTTGATTTCAGTCTGTAACAGCCAGTGCAATTTATGATCCTTGTAAAGGTTAGCTTTTTTTAATTCACTTTTCATTCTCTCAGTCGCTTCAGAATCAATCCATACAACCCCATCTGACACGGCTGTTTTCACTAAAAAGGCGCTATAGCTCTGCAGTGTACCACGATGCATACTAACGCCAAACCCCATCCCGGTTCTGACACACAAACGCTGGCGAAGCTGCCTTCTTCGTATCTCACCGTCACTTGATTTTCTTTTTATTCAGTTTTATTGAGTGTTCCTGCCAGTCCCGCATGTTGCTGTATGCTTTTCTTTTGTACTCCAGGACATGCAGAGGAAAGAATGGTAAAGACCAGTAACGGCGCTATATGCAATCATCAGACACTCCCCATCTGCCCGTGTCGTTCAAACACAGGAACATATATTGGTGTAAAAGTATAACAAAAGTGCACTTTTATTCAAGTGCACTTTTTCCATCGCCTTTTCCTGTAAGAAGCAATGTACACACTTCTCTCTATGCTGTGGTTTCTATTACACACCTGAAAGAAAGAGACAATACATGTGAAAATATCCAGCATACAGCAACATGCGGGGACTGGCAGGAACACTCAATAAAACTGAATAAAAAGAAAATCAAGTGACGGTGAGATACGAAGAAGGCAGCTTCGCCAGCGTCTGTGTGTCAGAACCCTTTTTTGGTGCATTAGTATGCATCGTGGTACAACTGCAGAGCTATAGCGCTGTCTGTATTCTGTTTCTTTTGTACTCCAGGGCACGCAGAGGAGAGAATAGTAAAGAGCAGTAAGTTGGGCGCTATATGCAATCATCAGACACTCCCCATCTGCCCGTTGTTTTGTTATACTTTTCAATACTTTTTATACTGCTCAAACGGGCATGCTCAAAAAATACACGTGTAATGCCACGAAAAGTGCACACAGACACTTCATTTCGCAAACAAAACAAGTGCACTTTTATTCAAAACTACCTGTATAACCGAAGAAAAAGAAAGCAAGATACAGTAGGCGATTGATACCACAGCTTGCATGGTGCAATGCTAAGAAGTGCTGATTTTCATTCCGTGCTATATAAAATCATCACATTCAAATATTAACAGTTCCCACACACCCAAGGACCGTCCTTCCTACATTTATTTACACGTGTACTTGTTGCCGTGTACACACCTCTCTGTGCTATGGTTTCCATTACACTGAATGAGCACCTGACACTGTACTTTCTTCCCTGGGGAAGGTCCCGCATCAGAGAATTTCCAGTTCCTGCATAAATTCACACCGATCTGGCGCTGTTCGTTTTCAAATAATATTGCATTAGTGCGATTATATTTTCACATATATTGTCTCTTTCTTTCAGGTGTGTAATAGAAAGCACAGCATAGAGAGAAGTGTGTACATTGCTTCTTACAGGAAAAGGCGATGGAAAAAGTGCACTTGAATAAAAGTGTACTTTTGTTATACTTTTACACCAATATATGTTCCTGTGTTTGAACGACACGGGCAGATGGGGAATGTCTGATGATTGCATATAGCGCCGAAGTTACTGCTCTTACCATTCTTTCCTCGCCATGTCCGGGAGCTGAGTCTATTGAACCACAGAGGCAGTTACAATAAGCTGCTGTCAATGCCGCATGTTAAGGCTTTTGTTTCTGCAGTTATATTTTGAATAAAAGCGCAATTGTGTTATTCTTGTGAAAATGTTTCTTGGCTATTTGGACTTCAGGCTTCATACATTATATAGTTTATGCCTACATTTTGTCATCTACTACTAGAATATAAAAACGTTTTCTGTTTTAACAATGTGTTGACACAGATTACTGTAGAAATGGAACAGACATGAAATGCAGTGTTCCAAACAACGATCTATTATTTCCACTCTAAAACTCCACTTCACACTCAGATACTCAATCAAGGCATGAGCTGAGAGAAGTTCGTGCACGCTCTAAATTGGTGGGGGATGGAATAGCCGGCTGCTCCAAGCTTCTTTATCAGCACATTTAGAAGACAAAGGGCACTGGCGGAGAGGTGTGAAGGGATTTAAGAAGCAGTTTAAGGTGGGACGGAATTACGAAGTTTTTCAGTAGGCTCTTATAATTCTAGTGTTAAGGACTAAGTACGCAGTAGCCACATTATTACAGTATGTATATAGGCTGATCAACACAAATAACTTGCTACTCCAAACAGCCAATTAAATGGCTACAACTCAGAAATTATAGCATAAAAACATATTCAAGAAGTTTAATTGTTGTTTGACCAAACATTTGAATGAACCTAATGACTGACCTAAGCAACTTTGAATAGGGTGTGAGGGTTGGTGCCAGACATGGTATTTCATAGCTGATCAAGTGAAGAGAGAGCTGGAGGAATTGTGCACAAACAAAACCATGGGGCCAAACGGGTTGGCTCCAGGGTGCTGAAAACATATGACATTCAGCTTTGTGGGTCCTTCAGCACCTCTTCTCCCTTTCCATTTCCCTTTCCCGAGTTTGCAGAAGATTCTCCAGTGGTGGAAAACATCATATATAGTTCCAGTGCCAAAGGAATGGGCATTCATTCCAATGATGTCAAGGACTTTGGACCAGTTGCTCTTACTTCATACATCATAAAGAATTTTAAGGGGCTGGTCTGACTATTATTTCTAGAACATCTTGATCCTCTACACTTTGCTTGTCAGGTACATATAGGTGTGAAAGACCTTGACTTGGACAAAGCCAGCACCCCACTTAGGATAATGTTTGATTTTTTCCATTGCCTGTAACACCATTCTGCCTCATTGACTGAGGAAAAACTCAATGCATTGCATCTTGTTGCCCCCAAAATCTCCTGACGAACAGACAATAGTTTGTGAGACTCAAGGACTGTGTGTCAAAAATGTTGGTGGGTAATACTGGGGTAACTTGTGGAATGTCCTGTCTGCCTTCCTGTTTACCCTCTACACAACTGTGCTTGCTACCCACAGAAATTATCAAACTCCTTCAACGTCATGGTACAAAATGGCATCTGATTCAAAACCAATCCCAAACAGGCCTACTTCAGACCAATGTGTGCACATACTTCCTTTTCACACCTTCCCTCCAACTCCTTCATGATAGGCAGCATTAATAATGGAGGTGAGTTGGAATACATAATGCTTGTGGAAGGCTTCATCTTGTGATGGAGGAAGAACCACCTACAACTCAACATCAGCAAGACAAAGGAGTTGGTGGTGGTCTCCTGATATGCCAAAGAATCAGTGAAACCAATCAACATTCAATTGGATGTCGTGGAAGTGGTGCACAGCTCCAAACTGGGCTCATCTGACAACACAATGGTGGTATACAAGAAAGGCCAGAGCAGACTGAACTTCCTGAGGAGACTCAGGTGTTTTGATGTATCCAACAAGCTGCTGGAAATATTCTACTAGTCTGTAGCAGCCAGTGTGTTGTTCTATGCTGTAGACTTCTGAGGAAGCAATTTCAGTTCAAAAGAAGCACAAAACAAACATTTCAGGAAAGCCTGATCCACCACAGGGCTAATTCTGGACACTACTGGAATCTGTTGTGGAAAAGAAGAGGGTGGCAAAATTGGATGCCATCATGAAAAATCCCTCCATTCCCTCCAGGGGCGTTTTCTTGGAGCACTTTTAGCCACGATGTGCTAAGAAGCACCTTTAGGAGTTTTTCTGCCCAGTGTTATCAATCAATTCAGTGTTTTCTCCCAATATCACATACTAATTGCTTATAATCTTTTAGTTATTTGTATCAGTTTATGCATAATACATATTTCTTATTTATTTACATATCTACTGATTGTATCATTTTTCCTGTGAGTCTGTACCTTCGATTTTTTATGTTTCTGCAGCTGCATGCATCAAAATTTTCCGATGGAAATAATACAATTAATCTAATCTAATCCCGGATCTCAGAAATAGTAGTCCTTGTGAGAATTTCACATATTACAGCCTGTAGAGTTTACAGAAAGTATGGGATTAGACAAAGAACATCAGTGAGTGTCAGGTCTGTTGGTCAGAACATCTTGTTAATAGGAGAGGTAAGACAAGAGAGGACAAACTTGCTCAGTTAAACGGAAGGGTCACCTATTTCAGATAACAGCTAAATGCATCAGTGATAGATGATGATCTGCCACGGACCCCAGCTATGCTGTACCACACCATCACTCATTGTTAAAGTGCATGGGAGGGCCTGGATAACCCACTGGGTAGGAGCAGATGGATTCTGCAGAGATTGGATTGTTCTGACATCCACCAGATTTTACTTGTTTCATTTTAATTATTAATATTTTGATGCATTATAATCATAATTCATAAAAAGACAGATAGATAGACAGAGTAGTCACAGTCATGGTGAGGCATTATAAAGGCATATTACCATTGGTATAAAGGAGCCCCAGTAGTGTGCTGAATAATTTGTTGACTGAAAGTTCTTAAGACTAGTGAGTCAGAAAGAAGATGTGCAGTGTTGTTCATAATGAAGCTCAGTTTTGTTTTCATTCACAATTCTTTATGGCCATCATATACTCTTTTTTTAAATGGATACTTCCAGCAAGATAATGTACCATATCATAATGCATACTTCTCACCAACATGATATTGACTTCAGTTTACGCCCATGACCTGCACAGTGTCCAGATTTTAACCAACAGCCCTGCTGATATGGTGGACCAAGATGTATACAGCATGAATCTGTAGCTGCAAAATATAAAGGACTTAAAGAATGTTCGGTCCAACCTGTTAAATTCATGGCCAGAAAAAATCAGGCTTTCCAGGATGTCCCCCACTCCCCAGTGGTGGACACATTGAGATCAGATTGGGACAACTAGTCTTTTACGTAATCTTTTTCAGATTATTTACTGTTATGTCTTTCTTTCTGTGTTTATGGGCAGCTTGTTTCAATTCAGACCACATTTGCATTTGGCTTAGCCAACCATTTGTTGGTCATGTTGAAAGCTCCACCTGGTATAAAGTCATACCTTTCAGGTGCAGACAAGCTAGCTTTACACCAAATATCCCAACACATAGAGCATCAGGGCCAATGTGGCTTACATAGTTCTTACAGCGGCCAACCCTATTTTTTCATAATTGGTCTTTTATTTGGATATAACCCACATCTCAGACCAAATATATTAATGGTGTGGGTGCAAAAAGTTCAATTAAAATCCCAATAGTTTTTGGCACAATCCAGCTGCTTTGTTTCATATGGTCAGTGGACTTTCACCATAATGATGGATAACTGAAAGGATTTCATGTATCCTATCTCAATTTATGATATTGTATTAGCTGTTCTATATGTTTTTTTAAAAAAGTATTGTTCTTTTTCATCCAGATTACCAGTAATATTTACGCCAATAATTCCTATGCAATGTCCATGAATGTAGAAGAGACAGACACCGCTAAATCTAACGCATACGTAGAAAACCAGGAAGAGCTACAAAAAGCGCTGAAGAAAACATGCATTATATAATTAAGAAGGCAGCGAAACAATTAGAAGGAGCGAGTGACATATAAAACCATATTCAGCGGCTCATGTGAACTGACGCAGTGCGCAGACAAAAAGCAACAGTTCCAAAGAGTGCTGAACAAAAACTGAATTACACTGCTACGCTCAAATAGACAAACCACACGCCGTGGTGCAATAGTAGAGCCTTCGCCTCTAGCGCCGACCTCAGAGGTTCGATTCCCGAGAGGGGATGCACTAAGTATGTACGCGCGCTTCTCGATCCATTTTAGCCTCGCATCCCCTTAGTTTGAGACGTATGAAAAATATGCGTTAACGCAGAAAGACAGATCACCAATTGAAGCTTTATGAATAATGGATACTTTATTCGCGATCAATGATTGTTTTGGTAAAGCCATACTCAGTGTATTCATTAGATGAACGGTAAAAAAGTAAGAGTGAGGGGAGGGTAACTTATTGAGGCACACAGGCAAAACCACAATAGCACGCGGGCTCGATGTACTGTAGTGCGCGTCAACTCGATCTGAATTGCACGATCACATTCGAAAAAATATTTCTTTTCAAGTTTTATTTAGTCCATATGTGTCAAACTCAAGGCCCACGGGCCACATCCGGCCCGGCGTGTAATTATATCCGGCCCAGGAGATCATTTTATATACTATATTATTGTTATTAATGGCCCGGGGATATGAAGCAGTGGTAACACAATAAACTACAGATCCCATAATGCAGTGCTTCAGCTGCCTTGCCGAACACTTACCGTGTTAATCAAGTCTAGTTTATGATGCTGCAAGTTATTGCAAAGCTAGCCCACACGATGCCGAAGAGAAAAGGTGATTCTGAACATAGAGCCTTTAAAAACTGATGGGAGGCTGAGTATATGTTTACTGACATTGCCAGTAAACCCGTGTGTCTCATTTGTGGAGCTAATGTGGTTGTAATTACAGAATTTAATCTAAGACGGCACTATGAGACAAAACATCAAGATAACCTGAAAGACCTGAATGCAATGCACAAGATACAGAAAGCAGAAGAGTTAAAAAAGAATCTGACACTTCAGCAGACGATTTTACCCGTGCAAAATCACAAAGTGATTTCAAGTGAAGCTACTTTTATGGGAGACACAAATGCACCATGCAACTTGCCCCACTTTCCCAGTTGCCAAGTAATGTTGAACCAAGTCGACACAACGGTGTTCCCAAATACGCACTTTGCTGATAAACTGAGCGCACTGAGTTCGCACGGCGCTTGATGACTTTGAAGAACAAAAAAAGAATTTTGTGTTGTTTCGCAACCCATTTGCCGTTGATGTGGAAACTGCACCTGTGCAGATTCAGATAGAGGTGATTGAGCTGCAGTGTAATGGCACACTGAAGGCAAAGTACGATACTGCACGGCCCGCACAGTTTATTCACTCCATTCCCGCACAAATGTTCCAGCTCCGTCTACATGCGGCTCGAACCTTGTGCATTTTTGGTACCACATATCTGTGTGAGAAGCTCTTCTCAGTCATGAAGACTAACAAAACAGAACACAGGAGTCGCCTCACTGATGAGCACCTGCAGTCCATCCTGAAAATCTCCACAACACAGAACCTCACACCAAACAGAAACGAACTTATTGCCAAAAAAAGATGCCAGGCATCCAGCTCTGATAAAATGACATAAGAGCAAAGACAACTAAATGATTTGATTTGTTATTGCTGAAAAGAACAAATTTTATTTATATTTCCAGGTTTTGTTATGCACCTTGTTCATATTTAAATTTGTATAATTTTGACAGGATATATTTTTATGGAGAGCAAAATCTTTTGGGATATTTAAAATTTAAGTTTATTTTTATATAAAATTACATAAGAGTAAAGAAATTTGAATATTTGTTCTTTTAACGTTTACTTTATTTCTAACTTGTATAATTTAGACAGGATATATTTTTATGGAGAGCAAAATATTATAAGTTATTTAAGGTTTGAGTTGATTTATTCCGGAATAATATTCTGTCGACTAAATAAAATTCCTTCTATTTAAAATTTAAATAGAACTTGAACAGAAACGATAGTTCATAATATCCAGGCAGACTTGCACGTAACAGCGGGAGTCATCCGTTTAACAAGCAGCATTGCACTGATACGAAATAGCCTGCCCATTTAATTATTTAGGAATGGATAAATAAATTAAGATTTTGTACAAATAATGTTTTTCATTTTTCTTCCTTCTTGGATTCTGGCACCCCCAGCAACAGTTGCTCGCACCCCAAAGACTGTATATATGTGTGTATATATATATATATATATATACATGTGTGTGTGTGTGTATATGTATATATGTAGATATGTATGTATATATATGTTTATATGTGTGTGTGTGTATATGTATATATATATATATATATGTATTTGTGTGTATATATGTGTGTGTATATGTACATATGTATATATGTGTGTGTGTATATATATATATATATATGACAGAAACACTCATAACAGTGACAAAACAATTACATTAACAATCATGTTGCGTTATTTTCAAAATGTTTCCTTTTCTTTTTCATTACTTCTTTAACACACGACTTCTCCGCTGCGAAGCGCGGGTATTTTGCTAGTCAAATTATAAGAAGCAGTGGTAAGTAAAGACCAATTCCTAGAGGCAATAAAAAGCCAAGGAGACAAATAAAGCATTGCTGGAGGAAGCAGAATGTATATTTATAGAGCTTTCTCTAGAAATTTTTAGTCCTGGAGGAAGGAAGTTGGATTAAGGTAATAAGGTATACTGTATTTAATAATTTAACATAGATCTCCATGTTAGAGAGGTAGCAGATGGAATATCACTTACAATTTACATGAATCTGCTGTATATTAAAGTGGCCATGCTACCTGGGGGGTACTATGCCCTTTAAGTGTGGGGCTCCTGCTTAATGTTCAATGCTGAGGCTCCAGAATTGAATTAAAGAGTTTGAAAATGTTATATCATACTAGCCAACCCATAGCATAGCATACGCCGCATAATCAGGCCACTTTTTAAATGATTTTTAAGCACTGAGGAAAATAAACATTTGAAAATCGTAATTTAATAAACCACCAAGAAAAGTAACATTCAACAATTGCTGAACCAACATACAATTGTCCGTGACTGAATTTTTTTTCCCAAAATGTTTTTGCATCTTAAATTTCCCCCCCCTTTTTAAAAAATTCCCCTTTTTCCTTTGGGGCAAAGACCCGGGGGAAAACAAAAAAGTTTGGGGGGGAAAAGACCTTTCCAAAAAAAAAAAACGGGTTTTTTTTCAAAAATTTTTTTTTGTTGGGGTTTGGGTAAAAAAAAAAAAAAAAAAAAAATATTTTTTTTAAAAAAAAAAAAAAAATTTGGGGGGAAAATTTTTTCCTTTTTTTTCCCTGCCTTCCTGTTTCCCCTCTACAAAACGCCTTTCCCCACAGTTATCAAACTCCTTAAACTTTTGGTACAAAAATATCTGATTCAAAACCAACCCCAAACAGGCCTACTTCAGCCCCAATGTGTACATACTTCCCCCCTTCCTCCAACTCCTTCATGATAGGCAGCATTAATAATGGGGTGAGTTAATACAAAATCTTGGGGGAAGGCTTCATTTGGATGGAGGAAGAACCACCACAACTCAACATCAGAAAAAAAGGGAGTTGGTGGTGGTCCCCTGATATGCCAAAAATGGAAACCAATCAACATTCAATTGGATGTCGGGGGAAGTGGTGCACGCTCCAAACTGGCCTATCTACAACAAATGGTGGTATACAAGAAAGGCCAGAGAGACTGAATTTCCTGAGGAGACTCAGGTTTTTTGATGTATCCAAAAGTGCTGGAAATATTCTACTAGTCTGTAGCAGCCAGTGTTTGTTCTATGCTGTAGACTTGAGGAAGCAATTTCAGTTCAAAGGCAAAAAACAAACATTTCAGGGAAAGCCGATCCACCACAGGGCTAATTTGACACAGTGGAATCTGTTTTGAAAAGAAGATGGTGGAAAAATTGATGCCATCAGAAAACCCCTCCATTCCCCCCGGGGGGCTTTTTTTTGGAGCACTTTTAGCCAATGTCAAGAAGCACCTTTGGGGTTTTTTCTGCCCAGTGTTATCAATCAATTCAGTGTTTTCTCCCAATATCACATACTAATTGCTTATAATCTTTTTGTTATTTGTATCAGTTTATGCATAATAATATTTCTTTTTTTTACAATATTTCTGATTGTTCATTTTTTCCCGTGATTTTTACCCCCATTTTTTTGTTTCGCAGCTGCATGCATCAAAAATTTTCCCATGGAAAAATAAAATTTAAACTAATCTAATCCCGGGTCTCAGAAATAGTAGTCCTTGTGAAATTTCCCTTTACAGCCTGGAGTTTGAAAATAGGATTAAAAAGAACATCAGTAGGTCAGGGCTGTTGGTCAGAACATCTTGTTTAAAAGGGAGGTAAGAAAGAGGACAAACTTTCTAGTTTAAAAAGGGAAAGGGGCACCTATTTGATAACAGCAAATGCATCAGGTAGATGATGATCTGCCACGACCCCAGCTATGCTGTACCCACCATCACTCATTGTTAAAGTGCATGGGGGGGCCTGATAACCCACTGGGAGGAGCAGATGGATTCTGCAGAGATTGGGGTTCTGACATCCACCCGATTTTACTTGTTTCATTTTAATTATTAATATTTTGATGCATTATAATCATAATTCATAAAAAAAAACAGATAGATAAAGGTAGTCACAGTCATGGTGAGGCATTATAAAGGCATATTACCATTGGTATAAAGGGCCCCAGTAGTGGCTAATAATTTGTTGACTGAAAGTTCTTAAAACTAGTGAGTCGAAAGAAGATTTCGGGTTTTTCTTTAAAGAAGCTATTTTTTTTCATTCCAATTTTATGGCCATCATATATCTTTTTTTAAAAGGATACCCCGATAAAGTACCATATCATAATGCATACTTCACCAACTGATATTTACTTCGCCCCCTGACCCCACAGTGTCCAGATTTTTAAACCCAAAAGCCCTGCTGATGTGGTGGACCCAAAATGTATACAGCATGAATCTGTAGCTCAAAATATAAAGGACTTAAAGAATGTTGGGGCCACCCCGTTAAATTCATGGCCCGAAAAAAAAAGGTTTAGGGTGTCCCCCCCCCCCAGGGGGGGACACTTTAGATCAGATTGGGACAACTAGTCCTTCGTAATCTTTTCAGATTATTTACTGTTATGTCTTTCTTCTGTGTTTTGGGGGGCTTTTTCAATTCAGAACATTTTCATTTGGCTTTGCCAAACCCTTTGTTGGGATGTTTAAAGCTCCATTTTATAAAAATCATACCTTTCAGGTCGACAAGCTAGTTTTTCCCCAAAAATCCCAAACATAGAGATCAGGGCCAATGTGGGGAATAGTTCTTTAAACGGGCCCAACCCCTATTTTTTTCATAATTGGTCTTTTTATTTGGAAACCCCACTCAGACCAAAT